>NC_061116.1:81258535-81410543 GCF_002878395.1 Capsicum annuum | reverse complement strand
GCATGTGAGTCATCATATAATTTGTCAATCACTTTTAGTTCATCAAGAATATCAATTCTCATAATGCAAATATCATTTAAATCTTTCGAAAGAATAACTTTCACAATTCCACTTTCAAATCACTTCACCATTCACCATAGACACAAGGAAACACACACACGCTGGGAGATCCTATAACCGACATAAACCATGTGAGCTACCATACAAATAGTGTCTCCAGATTTTCAAAGCAAACACAACAGCAGACAACTCAAGGTTATGGGTGGGGTAATTTTTCTCATAGGGTTTTAATTGTCTAGAAGCATAAAATATCACCTTACCCTTCTGCATCAATACGTAACCCAACCCAACTCTCGAAGCATTACAGTACACCACAAAACCATCAACACCATCAGGCAGAGTCAAAACAGGGAAAGAAGTGAGTCGAGTCGTCAACTCCTAAAAACTCTTCTCACAAGATTCAGACCACAAGAACTTCACTTTATTTTGTGTCAACCGAGTCATAGGAGACGTTATAGAGGAGAAACCCTCAACAAAATGGCGGAAATAGCCAGCTAAACCCAAGAAACTTCAGATATCAGTTAGAGATATAGGTCTAGGCTAATTTCTAACAGATTTGGTGCTAAAGATTTCTCCCAAACTTAGCTCAGATCATTTCAAAGACAATCCACAACAAAACAATTTCAGTAATATATAAATATACATCGGGAGCCATCATGCTTCCCATCTATAAAAATTAACCACGTTGTGAATTTCTTTCACACTCGAGTTCAAAATAACTCCATTAAGATCAAAAGGTCAAATCATTTAAAATATCTCAAATATTTAACATCAACGTGCTTATAACACACACTTTCTCGAAAAAACACAATTTCCAATGGGGATTCACGACCTAAATATCAAAATCATGGTAAATATCGTTCAAGATTTATGCTTTATATCTCTACACATGTAAATTCATCTTTCAAAATCATAAACATCAAGATTTCATAATAATCATCATAAGATATGGGTTCATGCTTCAAATTAATAAAAGTCAAATAAAAATTATGCCTTTGTAAAGAAAATTACTTTTGGGCACAAGAACTAAAGAGAGTTCTTGTTGAAAAATCCCACATGCTTTGAATAATGAACTTTAGATCGATACTCGTTTTTGAGATGTTAATCGTGCCTTTGAATGATGGTTCTTGGAGTTCTTGAACTAGGAACTAGGAATCTTGAATAAATTTGCAGAATTAATGGTGAACTTTGGAGGTTCTTGAAGTTGGATATAGGAGCTTAGTGTTTTCTTTTTGAGGGAATTTGAAGAAATATAACATATAATGCTTCTAATAGGCTTTAATATAGGGTTTGGACGGATTTTGGATTAGGGGGGATGACCATAACGCCCCTAAAAATCAAATAATTCTCGAATCTATCCTTTGGTGAACTGTTTTGACTGTCTGAAGTAAATCAACCATAACGTTTTACTCCGATATCCAAATTGGATGAAACCAATTTCATTAAAAAGAGTACTCTCATATCTTTCCATTGATATATAGTATCTCACTTAGATCATTGTGTACAAGGAGTTATGATCATTTAAAGTTGACCCAAAAATTCTCTTTTGATAGACTGAAGTAGATTGACCATAACTTTTTTCTCCGATAGAAAAATTGGATGAAACTAATTTCATTGGAAAGAGGACTCGCAGAGCTTTCTGTTGATATATAGTAGATCACCCAAATCATTATGTACAAGGATTTATGATCATTTAAAGTTTGAGCGAAAATACGCCAGGCCTCAGTACTTTTTCCTGCATGTTTTACTGTTCACTACTATTCACGGTTCAATCGGAATGTTCATAACTCGTCGCTCGGGTGTCCGTTTTGGATGATCCACATATCGTTGGAAACATTATTCGATACTCTACGCAATGGTGAGTCATAATCTAAGACATTCTATACGGAAAAATTTATAATTTACTCTAGAAGATAGAACCCAACACATTTACTCACAAAATTTTAATGAAAAATTTCCCGGGGTATTACATCATCACCCCTTGGAAACATTCATCCTCAAATGACGCTAGACATGCAAAAATTATATAGGGAATAGAGCATACAGCTGAAACCATTCGTTAGACTCATCACCACATCGTTTCTCAGTCCGAATGCAACATATAATGCATAAATTCAAGAAACTACAGCTGAACACATAATAAATGACAGCTGAACTGCTGCAACTTTTATCAAAAGTGCATGATTTAGGAAAGAACGGTACCTTCGGCTTGATCGGAGTTTGTGGAAAATAGGTGCAGGTACTTGGATCGCATATCCGCCTTATCTTCCCAAGTTGCACCCTTAACAGATTGGTTTCGCCACAACACCTTGACCAAGGGAACTTCTTTGTTCCTTAGTCTTCGGACACTGAAATCAATAATCTCAATAGGAATCTCATCAAAAGAAAGATTTTCTTGAATGTCAGCACTCACAGAGGAATCCACTACCACAGCATCGCTAATATTCTTTCTAAGTATGGAGACATGGAATATTGGATGAACAGAGGACAACTTGGAAGGCAACTCGACCTCATAAGCTACCTTACCAACACGGTTAAGAATTTTGTAAGGACCAACATAACGGGGACTAAGCTTCCCCTTCTTTTCGAATCTCTTCACCTCCCTCATGGGTGAAATTTTAAGATACACTAGGTCACCAACTTTAAACTCAAGGTCTCTCCTTCTAACATCCGCATACGACTTCTGACGACTCTGCACAGTTTTAAACCTTTCCCTAATCAACTTAACTTTTTCCATAGCCTCAACTACCGAAAAAGGACCACTCACAGCCACTTCACCCACCTCAAACCAACCAATGGGTGATCTACACTTACTCCTAAATAAGGCTTCAAACGGAGCCATGCCACTACTAGAGTGGAAACTGCTATTGTAAGCAAACTCTATCAACGGTAAGTGATCATCCTAACTTCCCTTAAAGTCAAGTGCATAAGCTCTCAACATATCCTCTAAGGTCTGGATGGTCCGCTCAGCCTGACCATCGGTCTGCAGATAAAAAGCAGAACTCAAAAGCACTTGGGTACCAAGACCCTTCTGAAAAGCTTTCCAAAATTACGAAGTAAACTGAGTACCCCTATCCCAAATGATAGACAAGGGAACTCCATGCAGTCTGACTAGCTCTCGAATATATAATCTAGCGTAATCCTCAGCAGTATATGAAGTATGAACAAGCAAGAAATAAGCAAACTTAGTCAACCTATCAACCACAATCCAAATGGAATCATAATGGCGTCGGGAAGGAGGTAAACCAATTACGAAGTCCATATTTATCTCTTCCCACTTCCAGGTGGGAATACTAAACTCTTGCATCATACCACTAGGTCTTTGGTGTTCAACCTTAACCTGTTGGCATGTTGCACACTTAGCTACAAATGCTACTATATCTTTCTTCATGCCACTCCACCAATAGATTTCCTGCAAGTCTCGGTACATCTTAATGGCACCAGAATGAATAGAATATCACACCCTGTGCGCTTCATCCATAATCCTCTGTCTCAGATCATCAACATTCGGGACACACAATCTACCCTGCAATCTAACACACCATCTCCCCCTTGGATAAAAACCTCTACCTTTTGGTCCTTGACTAACTTCTTCAGTCTGACCAAACTAGCATCCAAGTATTGCTTTTCCTTCACTTCCGAAACCAAGAAGGATTCAGAACTACTCTGAACCCCTATACTACCTTCATCAGAGTCAAACAACCAAACCCCCAATCTAGCCAAACGATGTATATCATGAGCCAACTCTTTCTTACCTTCTACCACATGCAAAACACTACCCATGGACACTCTACTTAGGGCATCCGCCATAACATTGGCCTTGCTCGGATGGTACAACACACTCATATCATAGTCCTTTAGTAATTATAACCATCGTCTCTGCCCAAGATTTAATTCTCTTTGGGTAAATACATACTGCAAACTCTTATGATCAGTGAAAACATCAACATGGACACCATACAAATAGTGTCTCCAGATTTTCAAAGCAAACACAACAGTAGCCAACTCAAGGTCATGGGTGGGGTAATTTTTCTCATGGGGTTTAAAATGTCTAGAAGCATAAGCAATCACCTTACCCTTCTGCATCAATACACAACCCAACCTAACCCAACTCTCGAACCATCACAGTACACCACAAAACCATCAACACCATCAGGTAAAGTCAAAATAGAGGCTGAAGTGAGTAGAGTCTTCAACTCCTGAAAACTCTTCTCACAAGATTCGGACCATAAGAACTTCACTTTCTTTTCGGTCAACCGAGTCATAGGAGATGCTATAGGGGAAAAACCCTCAACAAAACTACGGAAATAGCCAGCTAAACCTAAGAAACTTTAGATATCAGTCGGAGAAATAGGTCTAGGCCAATTTCTAATAGCTTCAGTCTTTTGGGGATCAACTCTAATACCCTTGGATAAAATGATATGACCCAGAAAAGCAACTGATCATAGCCAAAACTAACGAGTTTGGAAAGCGGTTTTTGGGATATCACACTCCCTAACTTTGAGTTGATGATAGCCAGAACGAAGGTCTATCTTTAAGAAATAACTTGCACCTTGCAATTGGTCAAACAAATCATCTATTATCAAAAGGAGGTACTTATTTTTTATGGTGACTTTATTCAGTTGGTAATAATCAATGTACATACGCAAAGAGCCATCTTTCTTTATCACAAACAACACAGGAGCACCCCAAGGAGAAACACTGGGCCTTATGAAACCCTTATCTAGTAGATCTTTGAGTTGCTCTTTCAACTTCTTAAGTTCTGTAGGGGCCATACGGTAACAAGGAATAAAAATAGGCTGAGTATCGAGAAGAAAATCAATCCCGAATACTATCTCTGTAACAGGAGATATCCCTGGGAGATCATCCGGAAAGACATCAGAAAACTCATTGACGATGTTATCAGATTAGAGAGTTGGAGTTTCAGACTTAGTGTCTTTGACTAACCAAATGGTAAATACAACCCTTGGAAATAAGCTTTCTAGCTATGAGGTAAGAGATAAAATGACTCTTGGATGACACAAAATTCCCAGACCACTCAAACACGGATACACCCAAAAATTAAAAGTTGACCACTCGAGTCCGACAATTAATAGAGGCATAAGAAGATACAGGCAGTCCATACCCAGAATCACATCAAAATTTACCATGTCTAACTCAATCAGATCAGCCAACAAGACACTATGAAGAATGGTAACAGGATACTTTTTATACACTTTCTGGGCAATAATCGAATCACCCACTGGGGTAGACACTAGGATAGGCTCAGGAATAATCTCAGGACTCATTTCAAAATTCACAGCAATTAAAGGTGTAATATATGAGAAACTGGATCCAGGATCCAACAAAGCATACACATCAAACTGAATTATACGAAGCATACCAGTAATAACATTGGGAGAGTCCTTCTGTTCCTAGTGGGATGGTAAAGCATAGAATCTATTCTGGTGCTTCCCGCCAGCATTGCTAGAAGAGGCGCCCTGAGCTGGGGTTGGGCGAGTCGCTGGAACTAGATCACTCATAGTCTGAGTCTGGGTTTGAGGGCAATAGTCACGATGCCCTTGTCCATCCTGTGGACAATCTCTAACTCTGTGACCCATGTCACCATACTGGAAACAACCCCTCTTCCCACCCCAACACTCACCCAAATAAGCCCTACCACACTTAGGACACAAGGAACGATTTGGCTTACTGCTAGCACTGTACTGGGAACTGGATACATATGACCTACTACCTTGCTCCGGCCTACCTCTAGGCATGGGAGCACTAGCAGATGACGGTGCTGGCATAGACGAACGATCCTGATACTGAGGGTGACTCCCTTCCTACGATCTAGTCTGACCATATCTGTGCTGCTCGAACTTAGCTCTCTTATTCCCTCTCCTTTTATCTCTCTCCTTAATCTTGTCTTCCTCAATTTATTGGGCATGAGTCATCAGCCTAGAAATATTCATCTCACTATTCAGCATAGCAGACCTACACTTCTTAACCACATAACTAGACACTCCAGTCACAAACTTACTCATACTAGCCCAATTATCATCCACTAAGTCAATAGCATACTTGGCCAACTAATTGAACTTTAGACAGTACTCCCTAATAATCATAGAGCCCTGTCGAAGGTTCATAAACTCTTCCACCTTCGCCTCCCTTATCTCTAAAGGGAAAAACTTATCCAGGAATGCATCTTGGAACTCTTGCAAAGTTGTAGGGATAGCTCCCTCACCTCTACCTTTCCTCCAAGCAATAACCCATTCATAAGCAAGGTCTTTCAACCTATACGCAGCCAACTCCACACTATGTTCCTCAGATACATGCATCACCTGAGTAATCTTCCGCACCTTCTCTAAAAACAACTGTGGATCCTCATCAAACTTGGACCCATAGAATTCTGGCTAATTTATCTACATAAAGTCACGGATCCTGGCAACAGCTGAATCACCTCCCTGCTATTGTGGAGTCGGGGCCGGGTTGGCTTGAACATT
Organism: Capsicum annuum; assembly: GCF_002878395.1. Taxonomy (NCBI): domain Eukaryota; kingdom Viridiplantae; phylum Streptophyta; class Magnoliopsida; order Solanales; family Solanaceae; genus Capsicum; species Capsicum annuum. Next base: position 81,403,998 of record NC_061116.1, on the reverse strand, counting down.
TACAGTAATAGCTTGGGCCAGCACCTGAAAGGCTTCCCGAAATTTAGTACGAGACACATTTTCATTCAATGGGTCAGTAGGTTGAGTTTGCTGACCATTATTATTTCTTCTCGCTCAACATGGAGGCATATTTCTGAAAGAGGAGAGCATGAATCAATAACAGAGAGATACTTTAAGCACGATAGACTTCTTAAAGAAAGAATCACACTTTTTCCTAAAACGTCGTGTAGCCTCTTGCTCATAGATATGGCGCACTACACACCAATGATCAAGACTCTACTTAATGTGGCTTGTTAGACTTCCTAGGACACCTTAAAATCTTAGGCTCTCATACCAAGTTTGTAACGCCCCAAAAAATGGGTCTCGGAGTATCACACGGTGCTTGAGGCTACGAATAGCCCCAAGATAACCCTTTGAACCATTTTCATTCAGTTCAACACAAATCAATAAGGTTTCCATAAATAACTCTTAAATATCAATAGAGTAATCATCATCCAAGAATAAAAGAATATTAGAAAGATAACAAAATATGACTTATTAGTCAACTCCCAACATATATACTAGTCTGACAAGCCTGTAAGAAAATCAATAAAACCAGCGAGCCATTGAGACATGCCCTAACTGACTCATACTCAGTTATTAAATGTAAACGATGACATGCCCTAACTTTCAAAATAATAACTTTCATATTTCCACATTCAAATCACTTCACCATTCACCATAGACACAAGGAAACGCACACACACTGGGAGATCCTATAACCGACATAAACCATGTGAGCTACATGGAGTCCAACGTACAACCCACGTTGGGGAGAGCCATCCTATCCTTTCCATCAGAGTAGGACTATCGCTATCAAATCCATACAAACTAGTGATCACTATATAAATCAGCCTCAGGCTCACTCCTATGGGGGCACGTAGTTTTAGAGAAGTAAGGTTACTTTATACCTCCTACTTGGTGCTAAAGATTTCTCCCAGACTTAGCTCAGATCATTTCAAAGATAATCCATAACAAAACACTTTCAGTAATATATAAATATACATTAGGAGCCATCATTCTTCCCATCAAAATCAACCACGTTGTGGATTTGTTTCACACTCAAGTTCAAAACAACTCCATTAAGACCAAAAGGTCAAATCATTCAAAATATCTCAAATATTCAACATCAACGTGCTTATAACACACACTTTCTCAAAAAACACAATTTCCAATGGGGATTCACGACCCAAATATCAAAATCATTATAAATATCATTCAAGATTCATGATTTATATCTCCACACATGTAAATTCATCTTTCAAAATCATAAATAACAAGATTTCATAATAATCATCATAAGATATGGGTTCATGCTTTAAATTCATAAAAGTCAAATAAAAATCATGCCTTTATAAAGAAAATTACTTTTGGGCACAAGAATGAGAGAGAGTTCTTGTTGAAAAACCCCACATACCTTGAATGATGAATTTTAAATCGATACTTATTTTTAAGATGTTAATCGTGCCTTTGAATGATGGTTCTTGGAGTGCCTGAACTAGGAACTTAGAATCTTGAATAAATTTGCAGAATTAACGGTGAACTTTGGAGGTTCTTGAAGTTGGATGTAGGAGCTTAGGGTTTTCTTTTTGAGGGAATTTGATGAAATATAACATATAATGCTTCTAATAGGCTTTAATATAGGGTTTGGACAGATTTTGGGTGAGGGGGAATGACAAAAATGCCCCTAAAAAACAAATAATTCTCAAATCTATCCTTTGGTGGACTGTTTTGATAATTTGAAGTAGATCAACCATAACGTTTTACTCCGACATCCAAATTGGATGAAACTAATTTCATTAGAGATAGAACTCTCATATCTTTCCGTTGATATATAGTATCTCACCTAGATCATTGTGTATGAGGAGTTATGATTGTTTGAAGTTGACCCCAAAATTCACTTTTGGTAGGCTAAAGTAGATCAACCATAACTTTTTACTCTGATAGTCAAATTGGATGAAACCAATTTCATTGGAAAGAGGACTCGCAAATCTTTCCATTGATAAATAGTAGATCACCCCGATCATTATGTACAAGAAGTTATGATTGTTTAAAGTTGGAGAAAAAATACGTCAGGACTCAGTACTTTTTCCTGCACGTTTTACTGTTCACTACTATTTACGATTCGATTGGAATGTTCATAACTTGTCGCTTGGATGTCCTTTTTGGTTGATCCACATAGCTTTGGAAAGCTTATTCGATACTCAACGCAATGGTGGGTCATAATCTAAGACATTCCGCATGGAAAAATTTATAATTCATTCTAGAAGATAGAACCCAACATCTTTACGTACAAAATTTCAATGAAAAATTTCCCGAGGTATTACAACAAACCCAAAGTCCTCAAATTATATGCCTGCAAAAATTTATCAAACTAAGAAGTACTGCTCAATAAAACACAAATGACAAAATTAAGATTGATTTTTTTCTTTTTCCTTTCAATAAAGATTGCATGCAGTGTTTAATTAATAAAATGATAAAACAAATAAATGATTAAGGCATTGCAATATGTGCAAGTAAAGGCAAGCAAGCGTAAGCATCTAATTGAAGGAAAACATGCATAAACAACTTATTAGAAGGTAGCCTAGGCTAATATGTACTATTTTAGGGTGGACAGACCCAATGTCCCCTATTTTAGGTTGGACAAACCCAAAATGTCAAATTATATGCCTGTAAAATTTGTTAAACTAAGAAACAGTGCTCAATGAAACACAAATGAGAAATTGAGCTTAATTCTTTTAATGAAATTTACAAGATAGTATGTAGTGCTTAACTAATTAAGAAAAATAATAAATGATTAATGCATTACAATATGATCAAGTAAAGGCAAGCAAGCATAAATATCTAACTGAAGGCAAACAAGCATCAACTATCTTATTTAAGGGAAGTCTAACCCGATATGTACTAATTTTGGATGAACGAACCCAACATATCCTATTTTAGGGTGGATGGACCCCAAATATCCTATTTTAGGATGGACTAACATAATTTATTCATAAATTATATGCCTGCAAAATTTATAAAATCGAAATGTGCTCAATAAAACAAAAATAAAAATTAAGCTTAATTTTTTCAATTTTTATGAATAAGTTTAAATGATAGCATGCACTACTTAACTAACTTAGAAAGATGATAAATGATAAAACAAATAATTAATGCATTGCAATATGTTCGAGTAAAGGAAAGCAAACATAAATATCTAATTGAAATCAAACATGAATAAACTGTCTTATAAGAGGGAAGCCTAGCCCAATATATCCTATTTTAAGATGGACGAACACAATTTATCCGCAAATTGTATGCCTACAAAATTTCTAAAACTTAAAAACAGTGCTCAATAAAACAAAAAAAAAATTATGCTTGGTTTTTTTTCAAAAGATTTAGAAGATAACATGTTGTGCTTTACTAATCAAGAAAAATAACAAATGATAAATAAATAATTAATGCATTTTTATATGTCCAAGTAAAGATATGAAAACATAAATATTTAATTGAATACAAACATGCATAAACTGTCGTATTAGAGGGCAGCCTAGCCTAATTCATCCTCTTTTAGGGTTGACAAGCCCACATGTCCTATTTTATGGTGGACATACCCAACATGTCTTATTTTAGGGCGGGCAAGCACATAATGTCCTATTTTAGGGTTCAAGAACCAAACATGTCCTATTTTAGAGTAGACAAATCCATTTGAAATAATTATTGAAAAAAAGGACTATTTGGAAATAAAAGTGTTCGCATGTTCCTGATGCTCATTTCAAAATTGCACTAGTATCGAGCTGTAGATGTTGACTATTCAAGATTGCATACTTGCTGGAGAGAATCAATGAGTATGGGGTTATGACAATCGAACTCTAGATAGAGCTTTCTACATATCTCAAGTATCATGTGAATCATAGTTTTAAAAGGAAAATAAGGTATGTTTTAAGGCTATTCTCCAAATTTGTCGCAGTGTTTTATTTATGGCTAACACTATTTTTTTAAAAGAAACTTTAAAAACGTCTAATTGGTGTGGGAATTATTTTTGACTGAAAAGATGCATGATGTCTCTGATTGTCTATAGGGACTTAATGCATGACATCTCCAGTTGTCTATAGAGAAAACGACCCTTAACTAGTGGGCTGATTTAAATCTAATAGCCTCTCGACTGACGGGGCCATTAAAATGTAAAATACCCAAAGGTAGGCATTCGATCGAAAAGTAAAATCTTGGTATTTGAAGGTAGTTTCTTGAAAGTAAAAGTCAACTTTCCCTATTTGAAAAGTAGAATCCTTGAATGAAAAGAAAATTGCTCATACATAAAAGTGGTCTTCTTGAAAAAAGAAAGAAAATTAAATTTGTATTTACCTGGTAAGTTATGCTGAAAGATGAAGAAGGGACGATCATGTATTCATTTCAATTGGTACCAATAATTAGTAGTATACATTAGAATTCCTCTATCTTCTTCCTAGTTAATTAAGATCGACTTCAGGGTAACTTCTATAGTTTTAAGTGGTACCTCAAACACATCTAAGTATCGCCAAGATATTTTTGTCTTACTTTATATAAAGGTTTTAGAATATACCTATCCTTATTTTTCAAGAATCTTTTCTTAGAATTAATTTCCCATTTCATACATATTTGAGTAACTTTCTTTCTAAATTTAGGGACCACTAGATAAATACACTCAGACTTAGAAAGAAATTCAATGCATATAATTGTGATACCATAGGCTTAACCTTCATTTAAGTATCCACTAGTGTGAGAACACTTGGGATAATATCTTGAGGACTTTTCATTCTCTTGTAATGTATGCTTGAGGATAGGTAGGATAAAATTTGGAATGAAAATGACTAATGCTTCAATGAGTGTTACACTGTATTTGTGCTTGCAACGCACTTTGACACGTAATCTTCTTTGTTGTGGTTCATTGTCCTTTATCTTGTATTTACTTTAAAGTCATTGAATTTTATGTTGAAGCTTTTTTTGCCTTCATTTCAGTAAATATATTTTAATTTTTTATTATGATTCTCCGCCTTTATTGGAGTTCTTTATGTTCTTTGTGAGGGTTTCTGCTTCTTCTTTTTTGAAGTAATTTTTTTATTTTTGTTATTTTGGTATAATATATTATTTTCCTTTGGCATCATTGATCTTGAATCCTCATATGCAATTTGCATATATTTAGTACGCTCAAGAAGGTGGGTCCAGTGAGATAGGTAGTGTATTTAAGCACTAAAAAAGGTATTGTATTAGTAGAGGTTGTACAAAGAAAAGATTTTAGGCTCAAAAAGGGGGAATACTAGGGATTAATTTAATTTCGTGATCCATGGAAGGCTCAAACTGGTCAAAGAATCTTACAATCCTTTCCTAAACCAAGTGTAATCTCAAAATTCTGCCTCAACAGACGTTTAGGCCAAGTTCTTTATCAACGATGCAATGTAATGAATTAATCTAAAAATCACCACAGAATGCACATGAAATACTAAGGTTGGTTTCATTTTTGTCATAGATATATGTAAGAGAATTTTCAAGTGTCACTCAGGTGTTATAAAAAGGTACCAAAAGTATCCATGGTTACTATGAAATCTATCCTCTTCATCATATCAGATTGCTCTTTCTCATGCACACTTCTAACTGTATTGGAATCAACCAATTCAAAATATTATCTTTTTAAAGAATGGGACTGAACCTAAATGAGGATTACATAGGTATCTTGTAAAATAAGAATCAAGTCTATATAGTTAAGGATAATTTTATGAATTTCTATGTTGTGTGTATGACTATTAAGAAGTGGTGGTCGTCCTTAAAAATAATGTTAAATATGACCAGGAAGGAACTACTTGTAGCATAAAATTTACTCGGATTAGTAAGAATGGATGTCAAGCATGATGAGAGCTTTGACACTAGTTCAGTATGTTGACAAGATTTAAAAGGTCGGGCATTGAAGAAGTTCTTGCATTATTTCACCGAAGTTGTCAGGATTATTATGATTGAAAGAATGTTGAACCCTTGCTTTTGAAAGTAAAGATCGATACCTAACAAATTTAATGGTTTATGACATTAGAAAGAAAAAGCTATTTATTCTCAAACCAAAATTGGGTGAGTATCTAGAGGTAGGCTGGCTAGACTCTAATGCCACTGAGATTCACATTTGAAGAGCTATTGATTTGCACTCTTGAAGACCTTTGGAGAGCGTCTTTGAATTGTTCCAAAAAAATTTTCCTAGTTTGACTACCAAAGAAATTATTCTGAAATAGTAAAAAGACCGAACCCTAATATAGGATTGCCTACGTATCTTGTCAGTGGAAAATTTTGGTCTTTGTACTTTAAACATATACATAGTTAATGGAGATTTTGTTAAGGTTAATCTCTTAACTGATCTTCCCTATAAAACAAAGGTTACATTATACCCTCCTACTAAAGTATAACCAATTTAGAGCAAATAGTCAATATATAGGTTCAAACTCTACTTTTTAATGCTATTTTCAACAAATATTCTCAAGAACCTATAAAACCACTAGTAGTAGAAATGTTAGTAAAAAATAAATAATTATCAACATAGATTGAGAACTATGTATATATATATATACATACATGTATAACATAAAATTTTCATTAAAGAATGGGCTTAGATTTAGTTTAAGCTATTATAAAGATTTCTTCATCACCCAAATTTCTTTATTATAACATATTTGTATATATATTCCAGTCTTCTTATTTGGGGAGGCCTCAAAAATCGGTAGAAGTTTCTTCATTGGCCAAGTACAGTGTAGTGTTTTGTTCATCAACAAGAAAATCAAAACTCATTAAAATAACTACGAAAATAGGATCGATAGTTAACAAATTCAAGAAGCAACTTAAACATCATAAAAAATCTAGCAATCTGTAGCAAATAAGATAAGAAAAAATGTAACAGTCAAAGAAATCATGAAAAGAGCGATAATAGTGTAACTTTGCCGGTTCTAATGAAGCTTTGTTGGAAGGTTCAACTCTGGCTATGTCTATGCAAGTAAAAATCAAAAATTATATTTAGTGTATACAATATGATTAAATAGTGGCATTGTTTCAATCTATTTCATCGGTGCAATGTAAGAGAGGTATGAAATCGGCTAGATCTAGCTCTTCTTTGGAAATCAGTGGTAGATGGAAGGAGAAAGAGAGAGACAAAGAGATTGGCCATGTAGTGACGGATCACTGGTCAGTGATGACTGCTAGTGGTCAGCGGTTACTAATGGTTCTGTCTACTTGATTTATTGTCGATGGAAGGGAGGAGGTTAGTGTGGCATCATTCATTATCCTATGAAGAAGCAGTGGGATAAGGGATCAAGAAGGAGATTGTTAGTGAGAGAGGGAAATCACAGAGAGAGAGAGAAAGTAAGGGCTGAGGGGTGACTGATTTTATGTGTACTTGTGTGTGTTTTATTTATATAAAAGTAATTAACCCCCTCCATGCTTTTAAAAATACAAAGTGAACCCTTTTGTTAAAAGGGTCCCTCTTCTTATTCCATTAGTGTATGTTATAATTCTTGGTCTATTCACTCATGGGTCTTTTTTATTTTTAACCATTGAATAATATATTATTAATTAATGGGTAAAATATTCAACTTGTCATCTTTATGGTCACCTTTTCAAAAGTTGACACGTTCTTGACTTGATTAATTTATTGCTTTAGGTATTAAAGTAATTGTGTAGATTTATCATTTATAGATTGCATTAAATAATGTACAAAAATATTAATATCGATATATAATTCCAAGAAAATGCAAACAACAAATAAAATACAGTAATATCCCATATTTCTACCTAGCTTAAAATTATCCCAAAAATGTTAAAGACTTGTTTCAAAGATGAATCCACTTTTATAAATATTGTATTTTCAATATTTTAACTTTTTATCATGTGGGGAATCGAATAAGATTTTTATCGATACCAAATTCACCAAAATCCGACACCCGAGTGAAGAGTTAGAGCCTTTTTAGTGAGACAGTGTATCACCTGAGCCTTCAGCGCATCACGGAGAAAGCTCAAATGACAATTTTCAATTTCTAGTGTTGCTCCGCGATAGTGGCGCATTGCACAAAACCTCGAGTTCGCAGACAAGGTGGCAACGTGATAGGTCCCCATCGCACCACCATGTAATTTCCCATTGGTTACATTCCAGAGATACGGCACGATAGCGCCTCATCACGCCAAGGATGAAAATTGAGAAATTTTCTTAAAATTTAAAGACACGTCTAGGTTTAAAATGGTCAATTTCCCACCCCTATATACCCTATAACACGTGATTCAGCCATATTTTATCCAAAATATACTAGTTTATCTCAAGTTTCTCTCAAGAACAAGGTAGGGTTTCTATTGGGGATTCAAAATCAAGAAGGTTTCACCGTCAATCTTCACGAAATCATGAACTAAGGTATGTGTAATGTTCATTCATGGACTCCTTTCATCCATGAAGCCCAGGAATCTCTTTTCAAAGTTTAAGTTTATGGATTTCTTTATGAATTTCATGTTGGGTTTGTTTTATTTATGTCGAGAATGATCAATTGAATTCAAATCCATATTGCATGATCAATTTATATGGAATTGATTTGTATATATATATATTCAAGTGAACCTATAAATAAAACCTATTACGATGAAATTAGAGATGAATCATGATGATTAATTGTTGTATAATGTTGTTTACATGTGCTATGCCTACCACGTGTATGATTAAACGCCTAGATGAAGGAACAATGCGAACTAGTATGATATCATGAAATCCCCATGTATGTACCAGCTTATGCATATCACATATTTGGTGAAGTACTTCAATATATGAATTATGAATTGTGTTGTTGGTCATGTGTTCAAGTAAGCCATGCTATGTCAGTTTCTTCTCATCGAGTCCTGAGGGCACTTATACCAAAACATTTAGCTTTGTGCCTAGAGCCATGCCATGTTTTCATGATCTCCTCAGTCAAGATATGATCCATAGAACTCCGTCAGTCATGTGACTCAGGAAATCTCAGAAATCTTAGTAATTTTAGTAGCTCAGTAAACTCAGTAACTTCAGTATTCTCAGTCAGTCCTCAGAACTCAATACATTCCATCAGTCAACAAATCTCAGTAAATTTAGTTTAGCTCTACTAAACAATACGATTAGAATCAGCTCAGTTGAGTTTATTAGCTCAATTCAGTTAATCAGTTTAGTGTCTTTTAGATGGGAGTAGAATTCAGCACCGAGTGAGCGTAGGGATGGGGACTTACCCGCTAGATAGGTCTGAGATCTCTAGAAGAAATTCCTAAGTTCCAAAACTATATAATCAGTGTAGGAATGAGATGTGACCCATTAGATAGGACTGACATACTCAGGGATCACCCATTAGCATATTTAAATGTATAGGACTGATCTCAGGGGTCAGCCACTAGATTAGGACTGATTCCATAGCAGTTGCCTTTACTAGTGGTGCGGTACTGACACCCTTCCAACTAAGGTTATAGGTTGGACCCCAGTTAGATTAGTATGGTACATGTCGATTAGATGAATTCATCCTACAATTTCAGTTATAGAATTAGGACTATCAGATACAGTCAATTCAGCTTAGTAGTATAGATTTAGGATGATCAGATATAGGAAATCCTTATCATAATAAATAGACTCCGGGATCACCCACTAAAAAGGGCTGATCTCAACTATGGTCAATCAGTATCAGTATCATCAGATGTAGAGATCACCCACTAGATAGGACTGATCTCAAATTTAGTTACTCAGATACAATACGGAACTCAGCTAGTTCCATCAGGTTCAGGACTATCAGATAGAGTCACTCATGATATCTGTTATATCAGTTATCCAAACTCATATTATTAGTATTCAGCTTCAGGACTATCAGATATAGTCAATCTGACCAGTTCTTCATAATCAAAACTGTCAGAACTAGTTATCTATGTATAAGTAACATAGTAAAGCCTCTCGGTGTTCAGTAATACAGTATTAGTCTTTCTCACTCATAAGTGAATCAAATGCCCAAATCAGTAGATTTAGTACTCAGAACTTAGTATTCAATCCTAGAAAAATCTCAATTATAGTTACATAAGCATGCATGTATTCTCACATTTATGTTAGTTAGTCAGTTAGTATTGTTCATGCATATGAACCTATTGCCTTCAGCCTACCACACTTACATACAAGTATATTCAAAGTACTGACGAATTTGCGCTATGGTGTCTGTTTAGAAGTACGAGCTCTAGAGAACCAGTAGCATCCCAGTTCAGTGATCAGGGTTAGCAGTGAGTCCTTATCCTTCGAGGACATGATGATTTCATTACTAATTTAGTTTTCAATTTATTTTAGTAGTTAGAGTTAGTTGGGGACATGTCCCATCAACTCCTTATTCAGACAGTTTAGAGGCTTTCAGACTATACCATATTAGACAGTTTTTTAGATTTACTTTGGTGTTGTTATACCATTTTTAGAAATTGTTTATTAGATATTCATTTAGTTTAGAACCTTATGGCCATTCAATTCATGTTTTTACATTTTGTGGTATATTATGCAGTATACAGGTATAGATATCAGTCATGGTTTAGCTTGTGGTCCTTCGGGGTCATGAGCACCGTGTAGCATTATGGGTACCAGATTCAGGGTGTTACAAACTTAGTATTAGAGCGTAAGGTTCAGCAATGTCCTAGGAAGTCGGAAAAGCCGCATCTAGTAGATTCTTGTACAAGCGTCTGTTGTGCACCACACTTATGTGCAGGAGGGTATGAGATATTTTAGGAACAGTTTCTCTTCTTTCAGAATTCATGTCATGCCAGTGAGCATAGGCTAAAAGTTAAACTCGCAGTCTAATCTATTTCTCCCTTTCTTCTATAGAACAATCCTCCTAAAAAAAAGAAACGGGAATCAGTCAGCCTCTTAGCCCGAAGAACCTTTAGGTGAACATTCTTCTCATGTGGAGTTCAAGGCTGCATTCACTACTCTTGCTCAGTTAGTTGCTACTCATAATGAATGACCATCTATCATTCCGACCAACCCAGTGGCCAATTCAGCAGCAGCCAATATTAGGGACTTCAGCCGAATGAACCCTCCATTCTTTCTAGGGTCTAAGTCAGATGAAGACCCTCAAGAATTCCTAGATCCGGTTCATAAGGTGATTAATATCATGGGGGTGACTACTGTTTAGAGTGATGATCTAGCTGCATATCAGTTGCAGGATGTGGCTCATACTAGGTTTAAGCAGTGGAAGTTAGAAAGGGAAGATAATGCAGGGCCTATAGAATGGGATTAATTTGTCACTGTTTTATTAGAGAGGTTCTTTGTCCTAGAGCTGAGAGAAGATAAGGTATTAGAATTCATCAACCTTAGGAAGGGCACCATGACAGTGAAAGAGTATTCTTTAAAGTTTACTCAAATAGCCAGATATGCCCCTCATGTGGTTGCAGACAGTAGGTCCAAGATGAGTAAGTTTGTGTCAGAGGTGAAAGATAGCATGGTTAATGAGTGAAGATCCGTCATGTTGAATAGTGACATGACTTTAGCCAGACTTATGACCCATGCTCAGCAGATAGAAGAGCAAAAGAATAAGATAAAGGAAAAGAAAATTAAGAGGGAGAGGATAGGTAGTTTCATCTTTTCTTAGCCTAAGTCAGGGGGTGGTAGCCGTTCTTAGTATAATCATAAGCTTTCAATCCCATCTCTATCTTTAGCTAGTACACCAGTACCCAAGTTCGGGAATGGCAGTCCTGATGGGTCACCAGGATCTGAGGCCCAGGATAGTGAGAATAGGAGTCTTACCTCTCCACTTTGTAAAAAGTATAGTAAGAATCACCTAGGTGTATGTAGAGCTGGCAGTGAGGTATGTTATGGATGTGGAAAGCTAGGACATAGGCTACGGGAATATAAAGTAGGGGTTCATAAGGGAAAATATTTACGCCAGCAGGGCATCACTTCTAGTACCACTAGTGGTCAGTGTCAGAATAGGTTTTATGCTCTTCAGACTCGCCATGATCAAGGAAATTCCCCCGGAATAGATTTGGGTACGTTATACGTCGTTCATACTCATGATATGCACTGTTAGACCTCTTACTTTCATTTTAGCTTAAGACTTTCAGCATGAGTTATTCAGTAATGAATCAGTCCGTGGATGACCTATGCATCACCCCAGTATCTCAGTAGGGTGAGCATTCTTCGAGGGACATAGTGTCCCAAGGTAAAGATACCCCATAATTCCTCAATGCTCTTATTCCTAAAAATATGTTCTCTTCGAATAAAAAATCTAATTTAGAGTAGAGGGTACTCATAAGTTGACCCTCAAAGTCCCAACCTTAGCTGTGGGCCAGGTATTCGGAGTTTTAGTTCAGTTCATGATGTTCAGTTTGTATGTCACGTATCAGACCAGACTTAGTTAGGTTCTCATATCTCCTCTCATACATGTTTAGTAAGACGGTCTCGGGTTCATTAGCTGGTTAAGATAACATTTCTCCTTAGTCTTACTCAGTTTTATGTTTAGTGTTCATCACAAACTAGGTACTACGTACCCTTGCATATTTAGCCATACATTCATATATCAGTTCAAACATATAATTATGCATTAGACATACATTCTCACTGGGAGAAATTCAGTTCATCAGAATATTCTATTATGTATTCATGAGTCAATTTTCCATGCCTCAAATATACATGAATTCAGCTTATCAGTCATGCATCAAATATGCATGTTCAGTATGTTATATTTGGCTCTTCAGTCATGTCATTCATGAAATCATATTTCAATTGTTCATGCTCAGTATTCACATCAGTTTTCTTTTCTCCCCTCTCAATCAATCTCATTCGAGGATGAATGTTCCCAAGGGGGAGATATTATAATACCCTGTACTTCTACCTAGCATAAAATCATCCCAGAAATGTTAAATACTTGTTTTAAAGATAAATCCACTTTTATAAATATGTTATTTTCTAAATTTTTATGTTTTATCATGTGGGTAATTGAATAAGCTTTTCATCGATATCAAATTCGCGCAAATCTGACACCCGAGTGAAGAGTTAGAGCCTTTTTAGTGAGATAGTGTATCACCTGAGCCTTCAGAGCGTTGCAGAGATAGCTCAAATGACAATTGTCAATTTCCAATTTTACTTTGAGATAGTGGCGCATCAAGCTAAATATCTAGGTCACAGATAAGGTGGCAATGCGATAGCTCCACATCGTGCCACCATGTAGTTTCCCATTTGTCACTTTATAGAGACACAACGCAATAGCACTACGTCACGCCAAGGATAAAATTTGGGAAATTTTCTCAAAAATTAAAGACACATCCAGGGTTTAAAGTGTCAATTTCCCACCCCTATATATACCTTATAACACGTGATTCAGCCATATTTTATCCAAAATATACTAGTTTCTCTCAAGTTTCTCTCAAGAACAAGGTAGGGTTTCTATTGGGGATTCAAATTCAAGAAGGTTTCATCGTCAATCTTCACAAAATCATGAACTAAGGTATGCATAGTGTTCATTCGTGGACTCTTTTCATCCATGAATCCCAAGTATCTCTTTTCAAAGTTTAAGTTTATGGATTTCTTTATGAATTTCATGTTGGGTTTGTTTTGTGTATGTTGAGAATGATCAATTGAATTCAAATACATATATGGAATTGATTTGTATAGATGTATATTCATATGAGAATATAAATAAACCCTCGGATGATGAAATTAGAGATGAATCATGATGATTAATTATTGTATAATGTTTTCTACATATGCTATGCCTACTATGTGTATGATTAAATGCCTAGATGAAGGAAAAATGCCCAACGAGTATGATATCATGAAATCCTTATGTATGTATAAGCTTATGAATATCACAAGTTTGATAAAGTGCTTCAATATATGAATTATGAATTGTGTTGTTGGTCATGTGTTCAAGTAAGCCATGCTATATCAGTTTCTTCTCATCGAGTCTTGGGGGTACTTGTACTCGAACATTTAGCTATGTGCCAAGAGCCATGTTATGTTTTCATGATCTCCTCAGTCAAGCTATGATCCATAGAACTCAGTCAGTCATGTGACTCAGTAAATCACAAAAATCTCAGTAATTTCAGTAGCTCAATAATCTCAGTAACTTCAGTATCCTCAGTTAGTCCTTAGAACTCAGTACATTCCATCAGTCAACGAATCTTTATAAATTCAGTTTAGCTCTGCTAAAAAATACCATTAGAATTATCTCAGTTCAATTAATTAGTTTAGTGTCTTTCATATGGGAGTAGGATTCAGCGCTGAGTGAGCCTAGGGATTGGGACTCACCCGCTAGATAGGACTGAGATCTCTAGAAGAAATCCCTAAGTTCCAAAACTATGTAGCTAGTTTAGGAATGAGATTTCACTCGTTAGATAGGAATGACATACTCAGGGATCACCCGTTAGCATATTTAGATGCATAGGACTGATCCTAGGGGTCACCCGCTAGATTAAGACTGACTCTACAATAGTTATCTTTACTAGTGGCGCGGTACTGACACCCTTCTAACTAGAGTTATAGGTTAAACCCCAGTTAGCTTAGTATGGGTCATGTCAGTTAGATGAATACATCCCATAGTTGCAGTTACAACATCAAGACTATCAGATACAGTCAATTCAGCTCAATAGTATAGATTTAGGACTGTCAGATACAGTCAATCCTTATCATTATAAATAGAACCCGAGATCACCCACCAGACAGGACTGATCTCAACTATGGTAAATCAGTATCATTATCATCAGATGAACAGATCACTTGCTAGATAGGACTGATCTCAGATTCAGTTACTCAGATACAATATGAAACTCAGTTAGTTCGATCAGGTTCAGTACTGTCAGATATAGTCACTCACATTATCAGTTATATCAATTATCCAAAATCATGTTATTAGTATTCATCTTTAGGACTGTCAAATACAGTCAACCAGACTAGTTCTTCAAAATCAGAACTGTTAGAAATAGTTATTCATGTATCAGTAACATAGTATCTGTCCCTCAGTATTCAGTAATATAGTATCAGTCTTTCTCACTCATCAATGACTTAGATGTTAAAATCAGTAGACTCAGTAGTCAAAACTCAGTGTTTAGTCCTAGCATGATCTCAGTTATAGTTACGTATCCATGCATGTATTCTCACGTTCATGTTAGTCCATAAGTTAGAATTGTTCATGTATATGAACCTATTGCATTCAGTCTACCTCACTTGCATACCATTACATTCAAAGTACTAATATATTTGCGCTATGGTGTCTTATACCATAGTTTAGAACCACAAGCTCCAGAGAACTAGTAGCATCCTAGTTCAGCGATCAGGGTTAGCGGTGACTCCTTATCCTTTGAGGACATGATGATTTCATTACTAATTCAGTTTTTAGTTTATTTCAGTAGTCGAAGTTAGTTGGGGACATGTCCTATCAACTCATTATTCAGACAGTTTGGAGGATTTCAGACTATAGCACGTTAGCCAATTATTTCAGATTTACTTTGGTATTGTTATACCATTTTCAGACATTGTCTATTAGATGTTCATATTTCTGTATTTTATGGTATATTATGCAGTATACAGGTACAAATATCAGTCATGGGTTAGCTTGTGGTCCTTCGGGGTCATGAGCACCATGTAGCATTTCGGGTACCAAATTCGGGGTGTTACAATATAATTATTCGTGAATAAACATATTACGCAATAAACAATTACAATTATAGTGTGCAGTAATGAATTGTAGTGTTATGTTGTGGACGTATGCAGATGATTGTGCAAATTTAAAATAATAATAAATTGATAAAAATACTAAATTGATGATATTAAGGATAATTATCAATAAATTATGTGATGTTGAAATATGACAATAAATTATTAAAAATCCTAAAATAATGATGATTATCAATAATTTATTGATAATTATAAAAATGTGTGAAAATTATATTTTCTTCCCTTTAATGATCAAGAAACCTGAAGGAATTAATTTTAAACATGGAGAGCCAAAATTAGGGGTCAGCATCCGCTTAAGTGCCACTTGGGTCGTTTAAGTAGAGGTCGTGTATGAAGCCAGTCGATCGCTTAAATGATCAGGCTGCCTGCTGGTGGGTCACGTAAGTGATGCCTTTTTTGCTTAAGTGAGTGCTGATTAAGTAGCTAGTGGCTACTTATGTGATATAAGTAGTCATGACCATGTTCTGAAAAGGAAAAACTTAGTTGTGAAAGTGGTGATCACTTAAGTGGCCCAGTTTCTACTTAAGCGGCATCTGGGTGGCATTAAATGCTTAAGTGATCAATAGAGTAACAAGTAGGAGAAAATGGTCAAATAGGGAGTTATTCCATTAGCAATTCAAGGTGCAAATCAAATGGAGTTCAACAATAAAAGTAGGAATGACCTTGATGGAAGGACTTGGAAAAGAATATTGACAAAGTAGCTATAAAGGAAATTTGTCTCCCAAACAATTGAAATAATTAAAGCAGCATAAGGCAAGAAAATAAAAAAAGGGAAAAGATCTAGCGCAAGTACAATACAGACAAAAGGTTTTTCTAAGAATAAATATAAATGAATTCTTTGATATTTAATATAAAATACATCAAAACTTAGAAAGCATTCGCTAGATTGATTACTTTACAAAAAAGATATCACTTTTACTTTATAGGGATTATGGAAATATTCCAAGAAAATCATAATATAGAGAACTATTAAAGGAGGTTAGGAATGCAACAAGTAGTGAAAAAATCATTGGAAAAAATCTAGTCTTTCATGGATTCAATTGTTATTTTACTATTACTATGATGAAGAGCATTAGGTGAATTTAAGTCTAGAACACCAAGAAGCAGTTGTGACAGTAATAGTCATTTTCGTATTTTCTAAATGTACTCAAATTGAGAGAATATAGATGTGGGAATCTTTAGAGGAGATGGTACTCCAGGAACATTAGTTAGTGAGAGAAGATTTTAATGTTATCATCAATGATAAAGATAAAATAGGATGTTTACCTGTTATAGTATCGGAAACTGAGGACTTCAAACAGTGTACAAATATGTGCAATTTATAAGACCCTAGTTTCAAGGGAAGTAAATTTACATGGTGGAATGGAAAAACTAATGATGATTGTACTTTCAAGAGTTGAACAGGATTCTAAGTAATGATAGATTACAAGATTTATTTCCAGTACTAGAGGTCAAACATTTGATCAGAAGTGGCTCTTATCATACACCTTTGTTGATTGACTTAAGTAGTGTGAATGAACAAGTCACTAAATCATTCAGATTTCTAAACCTATGGCTTAAGAAAGAATCTTGTTTAGAGGTTATAAGATAGAATTAGAAGACTGAAGCACAAGAAAATCCTTTCATTATGTTCCATCATATGTTGAAAAAGACTAAATTTTCTTTAACTCAATAAATTAAAGAGAGTTTTGCTAATATATTGTAATACCCCAAAGATTCCTAACTAATATTTTCTCAAGAATGTCAAGTATTATCTTATAAATTGAATGATGTTTATTCCATGGGGAATTTTCAAGACTTTCACTTTTTTAAAGTGGGAAATTCATTAAGCTTTCCATTGATACAAAATTCTTCTAAATCCGATAACCGGGTAAGAAGTTATGACTATTTCAAGTACCAATCGTAAAATAGTTCCATATTGATCAGTGGCATGCCGCGCCATAAGATAAAATGACAATTTCTTTTTTCCAGTGTCCCAGTGCAATTTGTCCACATTGCACCAAATTTCTGGGTTTCAAATGAAGTGAAAACGCAATGGCTCTGCGTCGCGCCATTTCCCTGTTTCCCAATTGTTGAATTCCAGTGACACAGTGTGATGGTGCTGCATTGCGCCAAGGGTCCAGGTCAGAAAATTTTCACCAATTTTAAAAGATACATCTAGGGTTAAAAGGGTCAATTTTCCACCCCTATTTAAACTTAATAACATGTGATTTAGCCATTCTTCAACTAAAATATACTAGTTTCTCTCAATTTTCTCTCAAGAACAAACTGGGGTTTCAATTGGGGATCCAATTTCAAGAAAATCTCACCATAAATCTTTGCTAAATCAAGAACTAATGTATGAGTTGTTTTGATTTATGGATTCCTTTCATCCATAATGCTCAAGAACCTTATTTTAAATTATGAATCATGATTATTATGTTGTGGGTTTCTCAAGTTATGTGATGGTTGTTATTTGATTCCCATGTTGGGATCCTTATGTGAAATTATGAAAACTACGTTAGCATATTAATTGAAATCCATGAATTTGGTGGTTTATGATTTGTGAAATTTGATGATTTCACCTACGCCTTAAGTTGTGCATGTAAGGTGTTTGATAAAATGCCTAAAGGGATAGAAATTATGCACTATAGTTAAATTGTGATCCAAATGACAATGTATGCCATAACCTTATATTCAAAATGACTTCCATATTATTCTTATGTATTGAAATTGCTTGTGGGGTTACTCATGAGTTAGCCTTATGAAATTATGCTATGTATACATGCTATCTTATTCACGTACCAAGCCATGATAATCAAATGCCCATGAAATATCTCCAACTATTCTATTATGGATTGTTGATGTTGATCATGTATTCAATATGCCATGCCTTGTAAGTTTCCTTCCATCGAGTCCTGGGGGTACTTGTACCCAAAAAATACAGTTGTGTGCCTAGATTTAGTTTCATGTTTTCACAATATCCTCAGTCAAGCCATGGTCCATACAACCCAGTAAGTCATGTGACTCAAAAAAGCTCAGTAATTTAGTAATCATAATAGTATTCCGTCAGCTAACAGAACTCCATGAATTCATTCTAGTCTAGTTCAATTAATCATGTTCAGTGTCTATTCAGATGGGAGTAGGAATTAGCACTGTGTGAACCATAGGATAGGAACTCACCTGTTATATTAGGGTATGATTCTTAGAAGCAATCCATGCGTTCCAGAACTATATAGCAAGTGTAGGTTGAGACATCATATCCTTTTATATAAGGGTAGTTAAGGTGGCTTAACCTGTTATATGATGGTTCCCACCGTTCTCACTATAGTTACCTATTTTATGAGGGTTACTCACAAATTGTCCTTACCAGTGGTGCAGTACTGACACCCTTCCAATTGGGGTTACAGATTGGACCCCAACTTATCCTTAATGGCGTATTAGGGGAATGTTGGTTAGATGAATACTTTCTATAGTGTCGATTACAGAACTAAGACTGGCAGATACAGTCATTCAGTCTCAGTAATAGAACTTAGATAGTTTTACAGAATTTAGGGTTGTCAGATATAGTCAACTTAGAATAGTGTAGAACTCAGCTAGTTCCATCAGAAACTAAACTATCAGATACAGTCTCTCAGTATCAGTTATTTCAGTTATACAATTATCATTATCTCATGTTATCAGTTCTCAGACTCAGTAATCATGCTATCACAACC
Organism: Capsicum annuum; assembly: GCF_002878395.1. Classification (NCBI taxonomy): domain Eukaryota; kingdom Viridiplantae; phylum Streptophyta; class Magnoliopsida; order Solanales; family Solanaceae; genus Capsicum; species Capsicum annuum. The sequence goes on along the minus strand of NC_061116.1, from coordinate 81,384,579 downwards.
CTAGTTACAGTTATTATGTATTCATGCATGTATTCTCACATTCATATTATCAAGTCAGTTAATATAGATCATGCATGTAAACCCTTTTCATTCAGCCTACCTCACATGCATACCAGTACATTCAAAGTACTGACACATTTGCGCTATAGTGTCTTATACCATAGGTTCAAAAGCACAAGCTCCAGAGCATCAGTAGCATTCCATTCTCCGTAGTCAGAGTTAGCAGTGAGTCCACATCTTTTAAAGACATGATCATTTCTTTATTATATCATTAATTAGTTTATTAGTTGTACTTAGTTGGGTATATATCCCATCATCTTCTTATTCAGAGAATTATGATTTAGATGATTTTCAAACTATAGTATGTTTAGATAGTTTTGTTTTGGGCATTTATACTCCATCCAAGATATTATATTTTATTGGATATTATGTTACCATTTGAACCTTATGGATTTTAGTTTTATATTTCCATATTATACAATAGATCATGCAGTATACAAGCATAAATACCAATTATAGGTTAGCTCATGGTCCTTTGGGGTCATGAGCACTGTGCAGCATTTTGGATACCAGATTTGGGGCATTACAAACTTAGTATTAGAGCCTAAGGTTCAATAGAGTCCTAGGAACTATGAAATCCGCATTAGTAGAGTCTTGCGCATGGATGTGTTGCATGCCACATTTATGTATAGGAGGCTATAAGATGTTTTAGGAATAATTTTTCTCTCTTTCAGCATTCATGTTATGTCACTAAGCATAATCTCAAGTCAATCTCTTAGTCTAATCTGTTTCTCCTTTTCTTCTTCAGAACATGCCTCCTAAAAGAAGAAACGAAAATCAGTCAGCCTCTCAGCCCAAAGAACCTTTGGGCGATCATGTTTCTCGTGCAGAGTTTAGAGTTGCATTCACTACTCTTGCTCGGTCAGTTTTTTCTTTGAATGAATGACTAGTTGTTGTTTCATCCAACCAAGTGGCAAATTCAACTACAGCTGGGATTTTGGACTTCATCCGAATGAATCCTTCACCCTTGCTTGGGTCTAAGTTAGATGAGAACACTCAGGAATTGATCGATCGAGTTTAGAAGGTTACTGACATTATGGGGGTGGTAGCTGTTGAGAGTGCTAGCTAGCTACATATCAGTTGTAGGATGTTTCTCACACTTGGTACAAGCAATGGAAGTCAGAGAGGTCGATTGATACAGGACCTATAGAGTGGGTAGAGTTTGTCATTACATTTTTAGAGAGGTTCTTTCCCCTATAGCTAAAAGAGTCTAAGGTGTTAGAATTCATCAACCTCAGGTAGCACAACATGATGGTGAAATAGTATTATCTTAAGTTTACTCAATTATCCAGATATGCCCCTCATGTGGTTGTAGACAGCAGGGTTAAAATGAGTAAGTTTGTTTCTAGGTTTAATGATAGTGTGGTCAATGAGTGTAGGTCTACGATATTTAATAGTGACATGAATTTAGCTAGGCTTATGACTCATGCTCAGTAAATAGAGGAGCAAAAGATTAAGATGAGGGAGAAGCAAAATAAGAGAGTAAGGACAGGTAGTTTAAGCTTTGCTCAGCCTAAATCAGAAGGAGGAAACCGTTCTCAATTTCATCCTAAGCCATTAGTTCCAGCTCCTTCTTCAGCTAGTTCTCTATCTCCTAAGTTCAGGTATGGTAATAAAGGTAGAGCACCAGGCTCTAAGTCTCAGGGTAGTATTAGAAGTGCCTATACCTATCCTCTATGCCAGACTTGTGTTAAGCACCATCAGGGTATTTGCAAAGCTGGCAGTAGTATTTGTTTTGAATGTGTCAAGCCAGGCTATAGAGTCAGAGACTGTCTATAGCCAGGTCCTCAGGGTCAGCAGAACCATTCCTTAGCTTAGTTCAGTCATCCAAATCAGTAGGGTTCCAGTTCCAGTGCTACTAGTAGGCAATGCCCAAACAGATTCTATGCTCTTAAGTCCCGGTAAGATCAGGAAAATTCTCCTGATATGGTTACTGGTATGTTACAGATCTTTCATGTGCATGTTTACTCTTTGCAAGATCCAAGTGCTTTCAAGTCTTTTGTTACTACTTATATAACAGTTGATTTTAGAGTTAGCCTAAAATTTTAGCAGTGCTCTTTTTAGTCTCTACCCAGTGGGTAAAATTATCGTAGCCCGGCGGGTATACAGGAACTACACTGTTAGGATATTTTAGAAAGTTACCTTAGTAGATTTAGTCGAATTAGAGATGACAGATTTTGATGTCTTTCTCAGCATGGATTAGCTTCATTCCTGCTATGCCACAGTTGACTGTAGACATAGAATAGTACAGTTTTAGTTTCTAAATAAACTCATCCTAAAGTGAAAGGGCAGTGTATCCGTTTTCAGAGGTCATCTTACTTCCTACCTTTGGGCATAGAAAATAATATCTAAGGGATGTGTCTATCATCTTATTCGAGTTAAGGATACTAGTTCTAAAACTCCCAGCCTTGATTCAGTCCCAGTCATGAATGAATATTCAGATGTCTTTTGAGAAGATCTTCTAGGAATTTCTCCCAAAAGGAAAATAGACTTTGGCATTGATCTTCTTCCAGATACTCAGCCTATATCTATTCTGCCATACAGAATAGCACCAGTAGAATTCAGAGAATTGAAAGAGTAGTTGAAAGATCTCTTATATAAGGGATTAATTAGGCCCAGTGTGTCCCTACAGGGCACACCAATCTTATTCATGTGCAAGAAAGATGGTTCTCTCAGAATGTGTACTGATTACCTTCATCTCAATAAAGTTATGGTCAAAAACAAGTATCCTCTTCCTAGAATCAATGACTTATTTGACCAACTTTAGGGTGACAGCTATTTTTCTAAGATAGACCTCAGATCAGGCTACCATCAGCTCAGAATTAGAGAATGTGACATTCCAAAAATAGCCTTTCATACCCTGTATAGTCACTTAAAATTCCTAGTCATGTCCTTTGGTCTTACCAATGCCCCAGTAGCATTTATGGACTTAATGAACCATGTTTTCAAGTATTACTTGGGCATGTTCATCATAGTCTTTATAGATAATATTCTGGTCTATTCCCACAGTGATCGTGATCGTGCAGACTATTTCAAAATTGTGCTTCAGACTCTCAAAAATCATAAGTTGTTCGCCAAATTTAGTAAGTACGAATTTTGGCTAAGGTCAGTATCATTCCTTGGCCATATCATTTTCGGTGATAGCATTAGAGTAGATTCTCAAAAGACCGAAGCGGTAAGAAACTGGCCTAGACATCTCTCTCTATTATACATTAGGAGTTTCTTGGGTTTGGCTTCCTATTATAGATGGTTTGTTGAAGGATTTTCATCTATTGCATCCCCTATGTCCAGATTGACTTAGAACAAAGTCAAGTTTCAGTAGTTAGATCCTTGCGAGAAGAGCTTTCAAGAGTTGAAGACTCGACTACCTTAACCTCACTCTTAGCTCTTCCAGATGGTCCATGTGGGTTTGTAGTGTACTGTGATACATCCAGAGTAGGTTTGGGTTGTGTCCTCATGCAGCATGGTAAGGTCATAGCCTACGCCTCCAGATAGCTTAAACCCCATGAGAAGAACTATCCTACTCATGATCTTGAGTTAGCAGCCGTGGTTTTTGCCTTAAAGATTTGGAGGCATTACTTGTACGAAGTTCATGTAGATGTGTTCACCGATCATAAGAGCCTTTAGTATGTCTTTTATCAGTAAGATCTCAATCTTTGTCAAAGAAAGTGGTTAGAGCTCTTGAAGGATTACGACATGAGTGTCATTTATCATTCGGGCAAGGCCAATAAAGTGGCCGACACTCTCAGTTGACTGTCTATGGGTAGTGTTACTCATGTCAAGGATAGTAAGAAGAAGTTAGCTCAGGAAATCCATCATCTTAATAGAGTAGGCGTTCGCTTAGTCGATATAGAAGAGGGTGATATACGGGTTTAGAGTAGTTCAGAATCATCTCTAGTTGGTGAAAGAAAAGCAAGATAGAGACCCTATTTTAGTTAAGTTGAAAAAGTCAGTTAAGGACAAGAAAGTAAAAGTTTACTCCCAAGGGGGAGATGGTGTATTGCATTGTCAGGGTCGTCTCTGTGTTTCAGGTGTAGATGACTTAAGGTAGCAAATTCTTGTAGAAATGCATGGTGCACTCTACTCTATTCAGCCAGGTGCCACAAAGATGTACTGCAATATGTGGGAGATCTATTGGTGGTGTGGGATGAAGAGAGATATTTTAGAGTTTGTGGCTAAGTGCTCTACATGTCGGCAAGTTAAGATAGAGCATCAAAAGCCTAGTCGGTCCATGTAGGAGTTCAATATTCCTACTTGGAAGTGGGAAGAACTAAACATAGACTTTGTGATGAGTTTAACTCGTACTTATCACCAGCATGATTCATTTTGGGTCATTGTAGATAAAATCACCAAATCAACTTATTTTCTTCTAGTTCATACCTCTTTTTTATCCAAGAATCATGCCAAACTCTACATCAGGGAGTTGGACAGATTACACGGTATTCCATTATCCATTATTTCAGATAAAGGTTCCCAGTTCACCTTTCATTTCTGGAAAGCATTCCAAAAGGGTCTTGGTACCCAAGTTTATCTCAGTACAACCTTTTATCCTCAGAAAGATGGTCAAGAATAAAGGACCATTTAGACCCTAGAAGATATGCTAAGGGTGTGTCCAATTAATTTCAAGGGTAGTTGGAATGACCACTTGCCTTTGATTGAGTTTGTATACAACAATAGCTATCATTCTATTATTCGGATGGCTCCATTAGAAGGTCTATACGGTGGGAGATGTAGATCTCCAGTCATTTGGTTTAAAGTTAATGTGGCCTCGGTGATAGGACTTGACTTGGTATTGGATGTCTTAGAAAAAATCTAGTTGATCAGAGAAAGACTCTGGGCTGCTCAGAGCTGATAGAAGTCCTATATAGATGTGCATAGAAAGTATCTCGAGTTCGAGGTTGATGACTATGTCTATCTAAAGATCTCTCCCATGAAGGAAGTGAAAAGGTTCGGCAAGAAAGGAAAGATCAGTCCTCGATATTTAGGTCCCTTCAAAATTCTCAGTCGCTTTGGCAAGGTCGCTTATGAGCTTGAATTACCTTCAGATCTAGCCTCAGTTCATACAGTCTTCCATGTTTCTTTGCTCAAGAAGTGCATAGGTAACCCAGTAGTTTTAGTCCCTATTCAAAGCATACATGTTCAGAAAAACCTCTCTTATGAAGAGATTCCAGTCGAAATCCTAGATTATCAAACTCGTAGACTGACGAATAAAGAAATTCCTCTAGTCAAAGTTCCTTGGCGAAATAAGTCCGTTGAGGGAGGTACTTGGGAAGCAGAAGCAGATATGCGAACCAAGTATCCTTACCTCTACTGCGCCAACTCAAATCTATCTTAAGGTAATAGTTCTCCTTAAGCTTTTTTATTTTCATGTTCAAATTTTAGTTACAACTTGGTATCAGCCTCATGTTCAGGATTCCATTTTTAAACTTAGTACTAGGTACCATTGCATATCCAATTATATGTTCATGTATCAGATTAGTCATGTTTTCATGCATCAGACATGCATTCTCCTTATGAGAATACTCAGTTATTAGGTATCTTAATCATGTAATCTATTTCGTCATGTATTCATATATCAGATATGTGTAATCAGCTTATCAGTACTCTCAGTCATGCATTCATGTATCAGCTCAGTCATGAAATCATGTATTAGCTATGCATTCTCTATATGAATTTTAGAAATATTAGTTATGTAGTTATGTTTCAGTGTTCATGTTTAGTATGTACTTCTCCTTATCGTTTCTCCCCTCTCAGTCAATCTCATTCGAGGATGAATGTTCCCAATGGGGATATTGTAATACCCCAAAGTTTCCTAACTAATTTTGTCTCAAGAATGTTAAGTATCGGTTTCTAAATTGAATGATGTTTATTCCATGGGAATTTTTAAGATTTTCACTTTTTTTCATGTGTGAAATTCAATAATATTTCCATCGATATAAAACTTGCCTAAATCTGATAACCGGAAAAGAAGTTATGACTATTTTGAGTGCCCATTGTAAAACAGTACCATATTGGTCAGTGGCACACCGCGCCACAAGATAAAATGGCAATTGTCCTTTTTCCAGTGTCCCAGCGTGATTTATCCGCATCGCACCAAACTTCTAGGTCGCAAACAAAGTGGCAACGCAAAGGATCCGTGTTGTCCCATTTCCCTATTTCCCAAAAGTCAAATTCCAGTGACACGGCACGATAGCACCACATCGCGCCAGGGGTCCAAGTCGGGAAATTTTTACCAATTTTAAAAGATGCATCCAGGATTAAAAGAGTCAATTTTCCAACCCTATTTAAACCCAATAACACATGATTTATCCATTGTTCACCCAAAATATACTAGTTTCTCTCAATTTTCTCTCAAAAACAAACTAGGGTTTCAATTGGGGAATCAATTTCAAGAAAATCTCTCCATCAATCTTCGCTAAATCAAGAACTAAGGTATGTGTTGTGTTGATTTATGGAATCTTTTTACCAATAAAGCTCAAGAAACCTATTATAAATAATGAATCATGATTATTATGTTGTGGGTTGCTCAAGTTATGTGATGGTTATTATTTGTTTCCCCTATTGGGATCCTTATGTGAAATTATGAAAATTATGTTAGCATATAAATTAAAATCCATGAATTTGGTCGTTTATGATTTGTGAAATTTTATGATTTCACCTATGCCTTATATTGTGCATGTAAGGTGTTTGATAAAATGCCTAAAGGGATAGAAATTATGCAATATAACTAAATTGTGACCCAAATGACAATGTATGCTTTAAACTTATGTTCAAAATGACTTCCATGTTATTCTTATGTATTGAAATTGCTTGTGGGATTTCTTATGAGTTGGCCTTATGAAATTATGCTATGTATACATGTTATCTTATTCACGTACTAAGCTATGATAATCAAATGCCCATGAAATATCTCCAACTATTGTATTATGGATTGTTGATGTTGGTCGTATATTTAATAATGTCATGCCTTGTCAGTTTCCTTCCATCGTGCCTTGGGGGTACTTGTACCCAAAAAATATAGTTGTGTGCCTAGATTTAGTGTCATGTTTTCACGATATCCTCAGTCAAGCCATGGTCCATAGAACCCAGTCAGTCATGTAACTCAGGTTAACTCAGTAATTCAATAATCTCAATAGTATTCCATCAGCTAACGGAACTCTATGAATTCAGTTTAGTGTAGTTCTGTTAATCATGTTCAGTGTCTATTCAGATATGAGTAGGAATTAGCACTAAGTGAATCTGAGGATGGGAACTCACTTGTTATATGAGGGTGTGATTCTAAGAAGCAATCCTTGCATTCCAGAACTACGTAGCAAGTATAGGTTAAGACATCATAGCCTGTTATATAAGAGTAGATGAGGTGGCTTAACATGTTATGTGAGGGTTCCCACCATTATCACTAGAGTTACCTATTATATAAGAGTTACTCAGATATTGTCCTTACCAGTGGTGTGGTATTGACTCCCTTTCATTTGGGGTTACAAATTGGACCCCAACTTAACCATAATGGCGTATTAGGGGCATATCAGTTAGATGACTACTTCCTAAAGTTTGGATTATAGAATCAGGAGTATCAGATGCAGTCATCCAGTCTCAGTAATAGAACTCAGATAGTTCTACAGAATTCATGGTTGTCAAAAACAGTCCACTCAGAATGGTGCAAAACTCAGCTAGTTCCATCAGAAACCAGACTTTTAGATACAGTCACTCAGTATCAGTTATTTTAATTATACAGTTATCAGTATCTTATGTTATCATTACTCAGACTCAATAATCATGTTATCATGACCCTAGTTACAGTTATTAAGTATTCATGCATGTATTGTTACGATCATATTACTCAGTCAGTTAGTATAGATAATGCATGCAAACCTTTTACATTCAGCCTACCTCACATGCATACCAGTACATTCAAAGTACTAACGCGTTTCCGCTACGGTGTCTTATACCATAGGTTCAGAAGCACAAGCTCCAAAGCATCAATAACATTCAAGTTTCCGTAGTCAGAGTTAGCAGTGAGTCCTCCCTCATCTTTCGAGGACATGATCATTTCTTTATTATCTCATTAACTAGTTTATTATTTAGAGTTAGTTTGGGACATGTCTCATCATCTCTTTATTCAGAAAGTTATGTTTTAGAGGCTTGTAGACTACAGTATGTTTAGACAATTTTGTTTTAGGCATTTATACCCATCCCAGATGTTATATTTTATTGAATATTATGTTATAGTTTGAACCTTATGGCCTTTCAGTTCATGTTTCTATAATATACAGTATATCATGCAGTATATAGGCACAGATATCATTTATGGGTTAACTTGTGGTCCTTCGGTGATATGAGCACCGTATAGCATTTCGGATACTAGATTCAAGAGCATTACATATATTTAAGAAAATTGCAACACTAGAGGAGGTTATTAAAGTAATGGAGAACCAGGTTGAAAAGGATTCTTTTAGTCCAAATAGAGAGGAGTTGTTTAAGTCTCATGGTGAATTAAATGTACATTTCAAAAAGGAAGAATATTTTTTGGAAAAATTAAAAATGTTTAGAGTGGTTTGAAGATGGAGAAATAAATACTAAAGTATTTCATTCAATTGGTAAGGGAAGAAGAAGCAGATTGAAGGTGAAGAGAATAAAAAATGAAGAGGGTATATGGGTTGAAGATCAAGATGAGATTACTGAAGCTGTAGTAAATTTCTTGTAGAAACAACACTCTAAAGAATAGGAAAGTGATGATTTCTCAATGCTATAAAAATGTCAAAAAATAGTGACTTCAGAGTCGAATGAGGAATTGAACAAATTCCCTACCATACAAGAGGTTAAGGGAAATAGTAATGGGATTGAATAGACACTATGCTGGAGGTCTAGATTGTATGATAGGGGCTTTCTATTAGTAGGCATGGGATATTATTAGAGAATATGTGTACAAAATGCTAATACACTGGGTTAGTTGTTGTTGTTATTGTATGTGTACCAAATGGTAGTGGCTTTCTTTTATGGATTCGAGCTTCCAAGATTTATCATACATACTAATTTGGTACTATTACCAAAAAAATTAGTTGTGAATACTTTATCTAACATGAGTCCAATTTTCTTAAGTAATTTTTTAAGTAAGATTTTCTATAGAATCATTCATGATAAATCAAAAGGTTGTTACTTGAGATTATATCATAGGAACAAACTGGTTTTTTTCAGGGAGAAGCATTGCAGAGAACATCATAGTGGTCTAGGAAATCATTTCAGAGATTAGGAAGAGGGAAAAACCCCCTAACATGGTCATTAAGGTGGATATGATGAAAATATATGGTAGGGTGGAATGGCTCTACCTTACAAAGGTTATGAGGAAATTGGGATTTGATGAAACAATCATAGACATTGTGTATAATTTAGTGGGAAATAATTGTTATTTAATCCTACTGAATGGGAAACTAAAGGATTTTTTACACTATAGAAGTTTGAAAAAAGGGGATCTTTTATCTCTTTCTCTCTTTATTTTGGCAGCATAAGTGATGTCTAGAGCATGAAAATCACTGGCACTGAAAAAGGAGTTTAAGATGTTTGGTATTCTAAGGGAAATCCTAAAAAATAATCAGCTTGCTTTTGCAGATGACATGGCCATATTATGCAAGGTGATTTGGGCATATTACATAGAATAACATCAACTTTAAAGAAGTATGAACTTGTTTTAGGATAGAAGATTAATAAGGAGAAGAGTGTAATATGCTTACATAAAGGTGTCTCTTATGGGGTTGTAGTGATGGCAGAAGTGGCTATAGTTATTTTAAGGAAAGATTTTCCTTTTACTTAAATAGGATGCCCTATTTTTTCACATGAGGAATAAGAAGGATTTTTATCAGCATATTATGAAAGGATAAGTACCAAGATAAAAGGATGGAATAGAAGGATGCTATCATATAGAGGGAAACATATAATAATCATGCATGTCTTGAAAATTATACCTATCCATTACTTATCAGTTATGAATCATCCCATAAATATGATGACTACTATCTAGAGAATACTAGCTTAGTTTTTCTAGAGTAGTCATATTGGAGAAAGGAGTAAACGATAGGTAAAATGAAAAGACTTATGTATACCAAAGAAAGAAGGTGGAATTGGATTTAGACAGGTGCAGGATATGGAAATGGCTCTCTTTTACAAGTTCTGGTGGAATTTTAGAACAAAAGAATCTATTTAAAGCACTTATATGCAAAATAAGTATAGAAAAGAGAGCACCCTAATATGGTGATGTGGAAAATTGGTTCAGGTTCTTAAGTATAGGAGAATATGTTGCAGGATATGGACTTAGGAGAGCACCAAATATTTTGGAAAATTAGGAGAGGGAATTCTAGTGTATGGTTTAATAATTAGATAGTTACAGGAGATTTATACACAAATATTTAAGACAATAGAGATTGGGATGATAGATATCAATGTTTGAGAGACTTAATGCTAAATGGAAAGTGGAATGATCGCCTGATTATTGAGATTTTTTTAGATAAGGTTGCTAGGCATATTCTAGATAAAATCAAGCCTCCAGTCATTACTGGAGGAAACGATAGACCCACATAGATGCTTGATTCTAATGGAAAGTTTAAAGTGAGATCAACATGGAAATACATTAGATAGAGGGAGTAGGATAGCAGGACTTTTAAAGAGATATAGGTAAATATTTACCTTTTAAAATGGCTTTCTTCATGTGGAGGATATAAAAAGGAAAGGTTCCTAAGGAAGAAAATATAAGAATATTTGGTGTTGAATGGTTATCTAAATTTTGGTGTTATGTAAATATATCACAAGGAACCATAACCTATATGTTTCTATGATCATTTATTGCTAACAGGACATGGTCCTACTTTTTCTCTTTTGTAGGTATAAATTTTCATGGATTGAGCTTTAGGTAATCCTTAATGGCATGGTGGAATGCAGGTCTTAGGAATAGGGAAAAATATTATTATCAAGCAATCCCTAGTATGATCATCTTAGAGCTATGGAAGAGCAGAAATAGCATAAAACATGATGGAAAGAATATTTCAGCTTCGAGGGTAATATCCAATATAACTAGAAATCTAGATATGCTAGTGAAAGTGAGAAAATCAAAAAAAAGATTTTCCATATGAATGGCGAGATATTCTAAAGTAATTTGAACATAGCAGGCCAAAGGTGAAGGTCAATAAAGTAACTTGGAAATTTCCTCAGAAAGGGTGGATTAAGTGTAACATTGATGGAGTATCTAGGGATAATCCAGGTATCAGTTCTTTTGCATTTTTACTAAGGAATGAACAAGGGGTTCTATTATATTCACAAGGAGCTACAATAGAAGATACGACTAATGTTGAAGTAGAGCCAATAGCTATCTATCAGGCAGCCAAAAATTGTAGTCACGCATAGTACCATAAAGTCATTATTCAAATTGACTCTCAAACTTTGTTAAAAATATTAATCAAAGAGTGGGATTGTCCGTTGAGAATATAAGATAGAATTGAGAAAGTATGGCCATTATTGGAACATAAAAAGTACAGTTTCAACACATTCACAGAGAAGGGAATAAGTTAACTGATTATGTAGCAAATTTGGCAGTAGACAAAGGGAATTTAGATTCACAAGTTTCCAACAGTTAGAACAAAGATCTAAAAGGATAACTAATAGTGACAAATTAATATTGTCACCAAAAAAGGGTGAAGGGGATAGGGAGGCTAAAGCTTAGTTTTTTTCACATGAAAATATATACAAGCCATGGTGGCCACAAAAAAATGAAGAGGCTATCTAGCCTACACTACAATAACCAACAAAAAGGACTCGGAACAAAAGGGAAAGGTCTCTGGTTGGATTATATTTCGTAAACCTAAATATCATATTACTCTCTACATATTTATGGTTTTGAGCATCTTATTATCTCCATACCAGCCATATCTGCAAAAGGTAAGAAGTTAAGAAGAGCAAATTTTTGATTCAAATAGGGACAAAAGTTCAACTATATGCTTACCTAGAAAAAGTAATATACTTTACGAGACATGAACCCTCAGAGCATTAAAATAAGATTTGTTTCCTATCCATCAGAGAGCACAGATGAAGACAAAAGAAAAGAATAAAAACAAAGCTAAAACTGGTGAGTCGGTCAAAGTAAAGGGCAAACATCGATACTTACTTCTGCAAGATGAGAAATACAGATATAAGAATCAGCCAAGTTATAGAATTTATCACCCAAAGTTGGAGCAAGATAAATTGGAGGTTGAACAATGGCAGTGACAATATTTTCCAGGTGTGGCAAGGTTGAAGAAGAGAAGAAAAGTAAAGCCTAAAATAGGTAAACCTGCAACTATGTATATATGTAATAGGATAGATTGGTCTGGGTTATCGCATATGGGAGTAAATTTCTTTATTTCATTTGTTTTTCAGGTGGGTTGGGCCATCTTTTGTAAAGAGTAAGTGTTGATTTGTTTTAATTATTAATAAATCCCCTCCTAAATATGGCTTATTTACTATCTAGTAGTAAAATTAAATACCTTATCCTCTTTCAGGGAAAAATTTGCCTTAGAATGGATTTTAGTGATTAAAAGTGAGCCCCTTCACCCACCTTAGGCTAAGACCATCATTAGCTCCATATAGAATTTATAGGCATGTGTAATGACTCTCCGAGTTATTTTCTATATTTGCATATACTTTTGTCATTTACAGCTTATTTATAGTTGCCCTAAGTCATTGATGACTTACTAGAGCTGGCAGTTTAGTTATTGAGCAATTTATTTATTTTTTAGAGACAATTCCCTATTTTGAAGTCTTTTTAGTAAAAATTGTCTACTGGGAACAAAATTTAGCCAAACAACCTCGTATACAAATTTTAAGATTTCTAATAGCTTTGTAACGTCGATTTTAGGTTTGGTGGACCTTTGGCTTGGGCCTCAAGGCTTTTGGACACATTTTGGGCTATAAGCCAAAAATTAAGAAAAATAGCACTTTAGTTTGGATAACTCACTTTTCATCAAAACAACCTGAATGGAATATTCGACTACGCTATTGATTCTAGAACACCAAATTTGGTAGGGTATCATAGTTTATTTGTATTTATGAGATTCTGGATGAATCCTGAGGGATCGATGGAGAAATGGAATTTCAAAGTCCCCAGTTGATGGATCACTCAGTTGGTGTAATTACTTAAGTACCGTTGTGGTTTTTTAAGCGAAGTTTATGATCGCGATAAGCTGGTCACTTAAGTGACTAGGCTAATAGCTGAGGGTCGCATAAGAGATTCCCCCATTGAGCGACATCCAGGTCACTTATGCAACATGTGCAGATGACATAGGTATTGCAAAAGCGACACTTGGCCGCAAAAGCGATGATCTCTTAAGCAGCCCAGTATCTGCTTAAGCGACACTTGGGTGCCATTAAATTCCCCAATAAGTGTAATTTTCTCCCATTTTCCATACAAACTTATGAGTTTAGAACTCTAGAAACTGTGGAAACTTTAGAGAAACATTAGTAGGTGATTTTGGGGTGTTTGTGAGATTAAATTACTCATTTCTTATTTGAATTCAATGTAACTTTTCATCAATTTCATGGTGAATTTCTCAATTATTTTCTAAAATCTCTAAATTATTGGTGGGTTGATTATAGCACCATTTGAGATCAGAATTTAGCCATTCTTGAGAGTAAATATTTCTTGAGCATAGAGGGATGCATTGACAATTTCGAATGAGTGACTTTGCAAGAAGGCCCCATATGAATTTTTTTTGTGATTTTGAACCCAAATTATAAAAATACAATATGGGTACCATTATTCTCGTGTTGATGAGTAGATTATCATTTATATAGCATAGCATCGTGTGGAAGCTTCTTAGAATGGTAATAGATGATTTAGCGGATTTTTCCAAGATTTCTTCGGCATCCAAGTAGGCTAGGTTTAACTTTCTTTTAGATTAAGCTTAATCATACTATATTTATTATAATGTGCTAGACAGAGGTTGGAAATTAGGTCATGGGGGCATAATTAGTGTAATTTGGATTATTTAGCCTATTAATGGATAGAAAACTAAGCGTAATTGACTTAGTTACTCATGTTGTAGGTAGAATTTCTATCTTAGGGATCAATGGGGCTTATGTAATACCTAGTGATGAAATTAGATACCTTATCCTAGTCCGGGTAGAATTTACCTTAGAATGGATTTTTAGAGATTATAAGTGGACCCTCCGACCCATTTTCAGCCAAGATTATCATAATATCTTTATAGACTTTATAGGGGCATTTTACCCTTTAAATCATAAATTTAGAAGTGTTAAGAGGTTGGATACATGATTTTTATGATAGATTAGTACTTGTAGTCGATTGAGTTCTGGTTCAAGTTCGGTGATTTATAATTTTGAGTTCAAGCCTAGAAATTAATTATATGAGTTTCAATTCAAGTCTGACAAATAATGATGATGTGAGTTTTGGTTTGAGTCCGGAATTAAGAGTTTTATTTATGATATATTTATGATATATAAAGATTCATGGTTCTAAATTTGAGATACGACTACTTGGCATGATTTCAAGTTAATTATTCTTTTGATTACACCCTCTGGGCTTATTGGGGGCATTAGGCTATTTAATTTTCTACACTTACTGGCTAATGGGGGCCAATTTTGTATTATTAGTTGTGTTTTCATTCAGATTATGGTTCTTCAATTATTTAATTACAATATTTAGAGCGTTATACCAGATTTTCCCTCTTACCTTAACTTAGCTCATTTATATTGCATTTTCATTATACTTATATTATGATTTATCTCAGTCGGTTGATGATGCCTACTGGGTACCCATATCTTTGATACTCATACTATACTTCTATACCCTTTTGGTGCATATTTAATACTAGTGGCCACCACTGATGCTATGATCATGTTAATTTAAATTTAGAGATAGGGTGAGCTATCGAAGCTAGAGTTGCCCCTTTTCTCCTTCTTCTACTTTTATTTAGTCTGTCATTATTTGTGAGTTATGCATATTTGACTATTGAAGTACTTGTTTTCCTTTTGTTAGTAGATCTTGCACCGACATTACTAGATCGTGTGATATTATTGTTACCTTACCTACCTTTTTGTATTATTATGCTACCTAATTTATTAATCTAAGTCTTTACTTGTAATTTTTTTGGCATTTATGCTATTTTCCACCAAATTAGCTCATTGCTTGTAGCTCTAGACTATAGTTTGGATTACCTATTGGTGGGATAAATTAGGTGCCACTATGTCTCAAAAATCTCTTCATGACAAATTTGTATTAGAGTGCTAGCTCACTAGTATTGTTGGTACAAGAGCAAATGACCAGTAGAGTCCTATAAAGTGGAACGACGTCATCTAATTTTTTATCTTCGGGTGGCTATAGGAAATTCTTAGAATAACTTCACTTTTTCACTCTTTTTGTGGTAAAAATGTATGTTGGTTTTTAAATATTCGTTTCGTTTCACTATTTCACAGATGGCTAGGATGCGTACTACTACTACATGAGATGAGGACCCTTAGTCCATGAATAGGGATTTTTTCATAGTTCGTGGATGAGGTAGAGGTTGAGGATATCTAAGAGATGTTGCCCTAGACATAAACTAGGGTAAGGGCCTTTACTAGACCTTATTCATATAGTTGTACTTAAGATTTCTCTACCCCAAATAGTGGTGGTCAAAGGACCAGCCCAGGATCCACTAAGGTTTATTTCTTCTTCACTACCAAGGGATATATTGATTCATCTCTTAGGATTAGTTGGTATTTGTCTATACCTACTTCGCCTATCCAGATTTAACTTTTTGTGGGTTTGGCAAGTTTTTATCAGCATTTTGTAGGGGGTTTCTCTTCTATTGCAACTGATTTAACTAAGTTTACTCAAAAAAATGGTTTAACAGTGGTCGATACGTGTAAGAATGGCTTCCAAAAAATCTAAGAGTTGTTGACTTTAGCTCCTAAAGATCTAAGAGTGGTTGACTTCAACTCATATCTTAAATTTCGAAGAAAGGTATAGGTTTTATCATATTTTGTGATGCTTTAAATGTTCATTTGGTACGATGTTGATGTAGAAGGGTAAGATAATTGCTTATGTCTCTCGTCAGTTGAATCCTCATGGGAGAAATTATCCTACCCATGATTTAGAGTTGGCAGTAATAGTGTTTGTGTTGAAGTTGTGGTATTATTACTTGTATGGAGTGCCTTATGAGATTTTTCTGAACCATCATAGCCTTCAAACTTCTTTAGATAGAGAGATCTTAATATGAGGCAGCAGTGTTGCCTTGAGTTTTTATGAATTATGACATCAATATTTTATACCATTCGATTAAGCTAATATGGTTGCAGATGCATTGAATTAGAAGTCTACTAGTATGGGCAGTTTATCTCAACTTTTGATATAGGAGTCACCTTTAGATTTGGAGATTCAGCCTTTCGCTAACAAGATGGTTAGTCTTGATATTTAATACTTAAGCACATTTTAGCCTTTGTTGATGATAAATCATCCTTGATGGAGTACATCCAAGCTCACCAGTTTGATAATGATAGCTTGAGGGTTATTCAGGATAAGATGTTAAATGTCGAGGCTAAGAAACATCCCTTGATTCTGATAGTGTAATGAGGATTGGTAACCAAATTTGTGTATCTAGAGTCAGTGATTGGGTGTGATTAATTTTTTAGGATGCCCATTGGTCTAGACATTTGATTAATCTATGTGTGACTAAGATGTATTGTGATTTGAAGTAGCTTTACTAGTGGGGTGGGGTGAAAAAAGACGTAGAAGATTTTTTAGCTTGTTTCTTATGTTATCAGTAGGTAAAGGCCCAATATCAGAGATTAGTGGTTTGTTTCATATACTACCCATTGCTGAATGGAAGTAGGAGTGAATCACTATGGGCTTCACGATTGGGCTACCTTATTCTTCTTATAGTTCTGACAGTATTTGGGTCATCACTAATCAGTTGACCAAATCAGCCCATTTCATCTCTATTTAGATTTTCTTTAGTACAAAGAGGATGATCTGTATCTATGTTTGAAAGATAGTTTGTCTTCAAGGGGTACCATGTCTATCAATTCAAACAAAGGTTTAGTGTTCACTTCTAGATTTTGGTGTACTTCTTAGGAGGATTTGGGTACTTAGGTTGACCTTAGCACAACGTTTCACTTCCATACTGATGGCCCATTGAAGCGCACTATTGAGGTTTGAGGATATGCTCTACACATGTGTTATGAATTTTAGGGGTTAATGGGAGCAGTATTTTTCCTTGATGGAGTTGTTTATAATAATAACTACCATTCGAGTATCGAGATGGCCGAGTTCAAGTTATTACAGATCTCTTATTAATTAGTTTGATACTTTAAAAATTATACCCCATATTTGTGACTTTCTTACCAAGTCTTTGGGTAGGGTTCGTGTGATTCAAAATAGACTCTGAGCAACCCAATGTAGGCAAAAGAGTTACACAGATACTAGGCATTGTGCCTTGAAGGTTAGGTTTGGTGATAGAGTCTTTCTTTGTGTTTCACCTATGAAGGGTGTGATTGGGTTTGAAAAAAGGGAAAATTTTAACCCTAGGTATATTGAATCTTTTGAGATTCTCTGGACAATTAGGGAGGTTGCCTATAAGTTGGCCTTACCTTCAAGCTTTTCATCCATTCATCTATTTTTCCATGTATCTATGTTTTGACCCTATATTTTGAATAAGTCTAATGTACTTCATTGGGACTCAATTCAGTTGGATGAGAGGGTGAGCTATGTTGAGGAGTTAGTGAGTATCCATTTTAGCTAGGGATGTGAGATGGTTGCATTCTAGAGATATTCTTGCGGTCAAGATTTAGTGGAGACACCATTTGTTAAGGAGGCCACTTTGGAGGTCGAGTTTGACATGCATAGTATTTAACCTGAGTTTTTTTATTAATTTAGGTAATTCTCACCTTAGTTTGATGATGAACTAGATTTTTAGTGGTGGATATTGTAATTACCCAAATTAGTGAATTTTCCATTCTATGTGCTTTGATAATATTTCCCTTTTTCGTAGTTACCACATGTTGATTTTGATGTTCAGGAATGGTTGGCATGGTATTTTATGCGATCAGGGATAGTTGTACGAGTTTCTAGTTCGTAAAGGCTTGAGAAGTCATACAGTTGATGTTGGTCAACATTCGTTGTTTTGAGCGTTAGATGGAAAAACAGACTATGTCAATTGATTTTGAATGCAAAATTTAGGCTAATGGAGGGGTTGGTTGTTTCAAAATTTTTATATCTCATTTTAACCATTTGGTTTGAAAATAGTGAAATAGGGTCTCGGGAGTTAATTTATTCATAACGACCTTTTTTTAAAAATTCTCAGGAGTTAATTTATTCATAACGACCTTTTTTCAAAAATCTGATAATGCCATTAAGTCCAGAGCATCGAAAGTAGCATAGTATCATATATGATTTGCTTATGTCGGGTCACAAATGAATCCTGAGATTTTGTTAAGAAGTTTAAAAACCATGCAAAATCAATTGATGCACAACTGATATCTAGTGCATGGATCCTTCTTCATGAACATGGGCCCCTGGCCACGAACGCAATGAAGAAATTCACCCTTTATCATGGTTGCAATGTTGTCGCTGGAATCACGAAAGGAAAAGAAGTCCTATTGAAATATGGGGTGTTGCACCATACTATGATGGACCAAGTCCCATAAAGTGAGACACGGGTAATAAAACGGTAAGAAATCAACACTTTGTAGGAAATTAAACAACACAAAGATTTAATGCGGAAACCTCCTTGCTGGGAGGAAAAACCATGGCTTGTCCTCACAAGCATTCAACAATCAACTATAATCAAACTCATGATTAAAGACTTTATTTGAACCTAACTCTAGGCTCAACTAGTTTGCAACAACTCTATTACAAACTCTCCTTGATAGCTCTGTCAAGATAGCATATCAATATTGATTAACTCTAACCAATATCAAACTCACGTAACTCTACCTAAGCACTCACAAGCACAAGAAAAGATTTATGCTTATAATATGAGTAATTCAATTACTAACCAAGACCTGACTTAAGAACAAACATACTCTAAGCACACAAAAGCTTGGAACTTGAGTAATATTTGAGTTTTCATCGATTTATCTCTTTGAATGATCAGATTGCAAAAACTATGAATTGAGAATAATTCTCTTCTATTAGTAGTAGGATCAAATTAGGATAGAATTTCAATTAGGCCAGTTTCCTGATTGGTACACAGCTCTCCTGCACAGTTTGTTAGACTAACAGACAAAACTGCACAAGACAATAATAGGTGTATGTTTTCAAAAAGACTCAGAGACCTGGTCCATTATTGTCAGCTGATCATCATCAAAACAAGATATAGAAATTTTCCTCCTTTTTGATTATGATGAACCACCCAAATATTTTTTAGCATCAAAGTTTATTCACCTCATTCAAATAGAGTGATCACTATTACCGTCAATCAATATTCCCCCTAGCAGTATGAATTATTGTTTCTCCTATCACCATGCACCAACATGCTTCACCAATATTCTTTCCCCAATTAATATGCCATCATTCTTCACAAATATTTAACATATCATTCACCTTTCCCCCATCAATATACATGCACTTCAATATATCATCCCGAACATGTGTCAAAATTGGTACCTGGTCCCTACCATATGAATTCAGTAGTATTCCCTATTTTGGTATTATTGAAAAGTAAGAACGGTAAACTAAGAGTAAAATAAGCATAGGTTAGTTAACCAATGTACACTAGGCCAACACTAATATGAAGAATTACTTTTAATGTCAAGAAGAGACAGATGAAACACACAAATAGGGATTCATTCATATGTAAGAGTTAAGTATCATTCCAGCGATAGATTTAAATGTTCCATAGAAAAAGCCATGAGAATCAATAAAATTTAAGTAGTTGAAGGACTTGGGAAGAGGGTATGGAGAAGTAGAGATATCTTATTATATTTTGTAGCATGATAGTCTACTAATTCCTTAGTTAGCTACTTTATATCTGCATACAAGCAATGAACCTCATCAGTTAGAGTTGAAAATCTCCTCTTTAGTTCAGTATTCTCAGTTCTAATCTCTTCAGAGAAACTTGGGTCCTCATTAGAAATATGTTGAATTACCATTTGCAATTTGCTAATCTCTACATCCTTAGCAACTACGTTGAGATTCAATTCTTCTATTTCTTTCCTGAGCTTCTCTAGAGAAATTGTTCCTGATTTTTTTCCACACACTCAGTTTTGATCAAGGTTTTTATACCAAATAGTTAAATCACAGTTGCAGGAGTTCCATTTTCATAGAAAATACAAAAATAATCACTCTGTTCAACCATTATCAATAAGGCATGTCATATTTTCCATTTTTCATATGAACAACTTTATATATAAGCTCTATTATTAAAGTAGGTAAATAGATGAACTCAAAGTAGCTAAGACACTACATCACATACATATCATCAGTTGAAGTAATGTTCCTATTTTGTTATCTAGGAAGATTACTGCAGCCATAGATTTTCCTCTAACCTTTGATGGATTTTCTATAAACTCTATTTACGGATGTTGCTTTGAGACAATCCTTACACCACTGATAGGAATATCTAAAATTCTCCAAAGTAATACAGCATTAAGATTTAGCTTCTTTCCTTGAACTACAATAGTCATCTTCAGTCTATCTTTAGAAAAATCAATATGGAATAGAGTTGCCCAACTATCTCATCAAATACTGTGGGAATAGGCCCTTCCATAAGATGGAGCCATCTTTGATGTTTAACAAGCTTAACTAATTCTATTATACCTTTTTTTCTTAATACACTTGAGTTAAAGATCCTTCCAATTAGCACATTTTGATTTCTCAAGAACCTATTTTGCCTTCTTTAGACACAAACTTTCCTTCGTTCTCTAGTTTTCCCATTTTATAAACACTGATAGGTTCTCATTTAATCAGTTTTCTCTTCTTAGGATTAGGTCTTTCAAAAGCTTATTGCTTCTCAGTAGAACTTCTAGACATCTCTCCAGAGTTCTTATTATCTTACTAATATTTTATTCCTTAAGACTAAACACACTCTTTCTTGGGATATTTGATAGAAAGATGAGATTTTTATCAACCCAAGCATCATTCTTCAATATACTACCCGAAAGGTTATGAAGGTTTAGGGAAGAATCTACATCAACGATTTGAGTGAAGAAGGAGTTTGGCCTTGGAAGGGTAGGAGAAGAAAGGTGTTTTTAAAGAAGGTTTGAGGGAGGATTTTTAGCTATGATAAGTCCAGAGTCCATTGAGAGACATGAGAATGAGAAATTAGTAGTTATTTGGGAATCCTTATCACAAGAGTCTATTTGCGGCTATATTTTTCTTTTAACAAGAGAAGGTTTGTGTACAACAAGATTTAAGGGAATGAATAAGCATGAGGAAGGGCTTTTTGAAAGATGAGAAGTTATCAATTTCAATTTTGAGGTGAGTCGTCTCTATTTTTTGGATAAGATAATTTTTTGAAATAAAGAGAAAGAAGATATAGCTTTTTCCGATAGAACAAAAAAATGCACATTCATGATACTAACCTGAGAGATAGGACCAGGTCCCTCTCTTTCTTAAGTGAATAGTCAAATTTATATCTATCTCAACTATTCTCTTCCAAAGTTATTCCTATGCATGTATACCTACAAAGGTATGATACTAAGTTAGACCGATAAGTACATACTTTATCAAGGATACTTGTCTCCTAATCATAGCTAGTTTTAGGGACAACAACTGATTCATCTAATAGGTTAGGTTATTTTGACCAAACCCAGCCTCAATTTGTTCTTCACATAATATTCCTTTTAAAGAGCCTTAGTAAAAATGCTTGCTATCTGATCTTCAATCCTGCAAAACGCCATGCAAGTAGCTCTTTTCTCAAGATTGTCTCTTAAAAAATGATGTCTCATATCAATATGCTTGGTCCTCTTATGCTACACTATAATTTTAACCATGTTAAGAGCACTTGTGTTGTCACACATCAGAGGTATAGTGTTTGAGACAATCTCAGAATCCTTTAGTTTCTATTTGATACACAATAATTGAGCATAACAAGAAGCTGCAACCATATACTCAGCTTTAGCAGTAGATAGAGCAACTGATTTCTGCTTCTTAGAACCCCAAGATATTAAGGAAGAAGCCAAAAAATAAGCCATTTCTGAGGTACTTTTTCTGTCCACCAAGTATCCAGCATAATCAACATTGCCTATCAGATCAAAATTGTCTCCGAATGGATAGTACAAGACCAGGTTCCTTGTTTTTTTCAGATACCTAAAAATTCTTCTTACATTTTTCAAATAAGACTCTTTTAGGCAATACTAAAATTTGGCACACATTCGCACACTGAATATGATATCTGGCGTAATTATAGTTAGGGGGTGCGGATATCTGACGTATGAAATAGATTTATTAGGTATCTAGTGAATCTATATTTCTTTGTGCGTGGATATTTCTTAAATTTTGTTTCAATATCTTTTAATGTTTTACTTTTTGCGTAAGATATATTCATGAATTTGTTTGGTTTATTATTTTATCCTGTAGTAATTGCAGAGTTACAAATTTCTGTATAATAATTTATCCTAACTGTACTGTAATGTATATCTAATTCTAGATTTTCAATGTTATTTATTATCTTGTGTTGTTCTTCTCGTAGTGAGTTTTTTAAATTATATAAACTATTACATGTACTTTTTTCTAAACTTTCTAAGGTTTCTTCTATCCATATTAATTTTTCTTTTAGGTTTTTCATTATTTTTCTAGTTCAGTTTCTATAATTAATTTCATTATTTAGATTATCTTGATTTTCTCTAGTTTTTCTAATATATTCTAACATCTCTTAATCTGTATAATATCCTTCTGGGTAAATTTCTTCGTATAACTGTTCTAACCAATTTATGGTTTCAATTTCATAGTCTATTACTTTTTCTAATATTATTTTCTTAATATCTATTATTTCTATATCTTTAAGTATATATAAGATTAAAATTTTAAGATAATCTAGATAATCTATCTTTTAAAATTGGTTTTATTATAATATTTTGTAGTTGTTTGTTTTAGCCTTAATAGTTCTTGCATATTTTTATCAAGAAATTCTATGTATTTTATATCTTTATTTTCCATGTATTTTTCTACATTTATTTTTATCTGTTTTTCTAGTAACTGTATGTTTCTTATATCTTTTTCTAAAAATTCTATGTAATTTATCATGGTAAGTATTTGTAAGAGTAATTAGGTAGGTATGGTATATAATTTACTCTAGTCATGTAATATTTACCAAATGCTTTTTCTAATATGATTTTTCTTATATCTACTACTTTTATATCTCTAAGTGCATACAAAATAAGTATCTTAAATTTATCTACCATTATATCAGATAAATAATTATTCATTTTCATAAAATTGCTTTTTTCAAAATATTCCCTTCAACCACGTACATAACAAAATATGGTCATCTTAGCTTACTATATACTATATTATTATTAAATAATATGTTCTTCGGTCACTATTAACATGGTAATCCGGATACTTTTTCCCTTAAACAGCGCCTCTACTCTGGTTACTCCCCGCCACGGCTTCTTGCCTCATTGGTTTCACCTTTAGGATGGCATAGTCCTTAGGGATCTTTCTCCATTTCCTCTTTGTTAATAAACTTCTTAACATATTATTCTTCGAATAATTCTACTATAAAGTAACTAATATGAATTTATTTTATCATATCATGATTGTTGGAAATTATGAATTTAGCTATTCATAATCATAAATAAATATACCTGTTCGGGTAGTTTTGATATTTCTGAAGTTTGTTCCTCCATAGCTTTATCCATTGAAATATGTCTATTTAATTAATTGAGTAAAATATTTATTGTGGAATGGAGAGAGTGTTTGCTTCAACGCATGAAGTCTTGCCTTTGCAATGCCTTCGGCTTTCTTTATTTATAGAACAAAATCTACAATCAATCTTTACACGTTTTAAAATGCTAAAAGCTAACAAAAAGTCAAAAAAGGAGGCTACTAACTAGCCTTTAAATTTTTCTACAAACCTACAAGCCTAAAAATCTACAATTATTACATCTTTTACGTAAAGTCTAAAGACTTTGTACAATAATTTAATATCTTGTCTCCGTGGATCTTGTCGTATCTGCTATATCTCCATTATTGCTTCTTATCCTATCTTTTCAGCTGGCATTTTGTCTTCTTTTATTCTAGATGTATTTCTGGAATAATGTTATCTTTTCCATTACACCTTGAACATTGGTGATCTGGATATTTGTGTCCAATTATTTTACAATATCTTGTCAGTAGTCCGTCTGAAATAAATTTTTTTTTAATTGCTCTTGCGGTAGATTGTTTTTCTGGGTTGAGTAATGTCATTATCCATTGTCTGACATCTTCCATATCTGCTTGTTGTAGCTCTTTTGAATTAGAGTAAATCATTTGATGATCTCTCGAATAATAGCTCCATATTGGGTTTCCATTAGTATAATTATTTGCTAGTTCTTGGATAATCGTAGCTAGTCCAATAAGTCATTTATTTGCGTAGAAGTCGGGTATCTCAATTCTGGGTATCTCCGGTTGCTGTGTAATATCTTCTGATATGATCATATCTCTAGTTAGTCCTATCTTTACAACTTGTATAACTGGTTTTATTTCATCATATAGTATCTCTGCCGGTGCAGTATAACACTTTATGTAAAATAAATTTCCTTTCGTTATCCTTTTGTAGGTGGTGAATATCTTGTATAACTCTTCCATAACTGTTAATTCTTCTCCGTCTTGGATATATATGGTGTTTAATAGTCCATAGTCAAAACAGGTTTTTACTAGGCTTGGGTTAGTTTTGGGTAGTGCAATTAGTTTGTTATATCCTTGTAATTTTTGGGTTATATAGTTGGTGTTTGGTTCTTTGATGTTTGTAGCTCTGGGGTTATGGTTTAGAAAAGTTTGTACTCTGTAGATATTTTCTATGTATTTCTGGGCAGTGTAGTTGTAAACTTTTTTATCTTGGTTTAGGCTATCTCGGTATGTGCTAACTTGTGGGGGTATAAACAAGTGGTCTTTTTGTGTTTTTGGTGTAAATGGTTTTTCAAATATTTTATTCATATTCATATTCTGGTATCTTGGTCGATTAACTCCTTTGCTTGTACCTGCAGAAGTAGATTGATAAATGTTATGGGTTTTATGGAGTGTCCCAACGTCTCCTTCTAGCTCTGGAACTTTAATGTCTTCCGATCGACATAGCTCTGCACACTGCTGAGTTAGTTGATTTGTAGCTATAGACTTCAGTTTATCTTCATTAGTCTTTAGCTTTTCTATCTCATTACCCATACTGTCCACTTTCATTGAAAGCGTAGTTAGGGTGTTAAGTATTTTTTCTAGAGTATCTTCTTCTATTATTTCAGTCTGTGTAGCTTTGTCTTGATATGTAATCTGCAATAACATTTTTGTTAGTACTGATCACTTCAATTGTAAATGTGAAATTTAATGTATTCAAAACTAGTCTCCGAATCTCTTTTGTTGTAACTGAATTTTGTATTTTCTTTGTTAACCACCAGCGTACCTGTGTATTATCTGTTCGTACAATAAATTTGTTATATACAATATATGGCTCAAATTCTAACAAACATTTATATAATGAACATAATTCTTTCCTATTTATTTCCCATTTTATTTCTGTCTCATTGAACGTACCTGAGTAGTATCTACAATGGTGTTCTATTTTTTCTGTTTCATATCGATATTTAAGTACTCCTCCATAACTATATTCGCTAGCATCTGCTTCTACTATATATATAAATTTTCTATTTTCATCTGGAAATTGCAATTTTGGTAATTCTTTACAAAGTAATTTTATTTTTTGAACTTGTTTTTTATCTTCTTCATTATAGTTATATTCTACATCCTTTTTTAATTTTTTCTGTAGTAGTTTTAAAGTTTCTGCTAATTTTGGAATATATTCTCTTACTTGGTTTACTAATCCTAAAAATGATTGTAATTTCTTCTTTGTATCTAATTTTTCTTTAGAATTTATTATTTTTTGTACTATATGTTGTTGCATTTTTACTCCACTTTTATCTATTTGTATTCCTAAAAATTCTATCTGGTTTTTCATAATTTCAGCTTTCTTTTCGCTTAGACTTATTCCCGATTTTTCTATTATATCTGTAAACTGTTCTAATAATTTTAAATGTTCTTCTTTGGTTTTTGTATATAATATTATATCATCTATGTATACTATACAATTAGATAATTGTTTAAAATAGTTATCCATAAAATGTTGATATCTACCTGGTGCATTTTTATATCCAAATGGTAATACGTTCCATTCATAAAATCCTTGTGGTACCGTAAATGCGGTTTGTTCTTTAGATTCTTCTTCTAGCTTTAGGTGGTAAAATCCTGATTTACAATTAAATTTGCTAAAATAATTATATCCTTGTATTTGTCTTATTTTTAATATCTTATTTGGTATTAGATAATTATATGTTATAGTTTTTGCATTTAAATTTCTATAATCAATTACCATCCTGCTTTTTCCTCTTTTTTGTTCACTATGTTTATTTACTATAAATGCTGGACTATTATGTTTACTATTACTTTTTTGTATATATTGTTTTTCTAATAATTCATCTATGTGCATTTTAAATTCTTTTAAATCATCAAAATTATATGTTAATGGTTTTTGGGTTATTATGCTATTTTTATCTATTAATTCAATTTTTATAGTGGTTTTATGTTTTTCCCATCCTTTTAATGGATCTTCACTATATAATTGTTCTAATTTTTTCTTAATTATTTCTGTTTTATTTATTGAAAATATAGTTATTTCTGTTTTATTTATCGAAAATACTACTAGTTCTATTGTATCTTCAGTATTTTTTATATTTTCTAACTTTTGTGTAATTTTTTCACTTCCTTTTATCCAATCAGTTTTCTTTCTTATTTTATTATTAACTCTTTTTGCTCTTACTTTCTGCTTACATGGTGTTGTAAACCACCAGTCTGTTTTGGTTATTATATGTGGGTATAATTTATCTAAGAATGGCATTCCTAAAAGTATATTTTTTGATGTTAATTCATAATTATAAATTTCTTCTATTGTTAATATCTTATCCCATACTTGTATTTTTACATTCCTAGCTTTATAAGTAATTAAGCTTCCTTCATTATTAAATCCTTTAACTATTATTGGTGTTTTTAATTTATCCCATTTACTTTCTGGTAAGCAATTATATCTACATAAATTAGCTTCTGCTCCTGTATCTATCATAGGCGTATAATATCTACTGTAATATCCCTCTACTACTATCTTCATTAATACATATATCTTCATTTCATGTTAAGGCTCTTTTTAAAAATAACTTTTCTTTGTTATATGTTAAGGTTAATTGTGTATGTTCTATATTATATGGTTTTACTTGTTCTAACCATTTTATTCCTAATATTATATCTGTTTTTTGCATTTCTTCCTTTACTTCAAATTCTATTTTTATTTTTCTAACTCCTATTATTATTTCTTGTTCTGCTATATTTTTACTATTTATTAAAATTCTTGGTAGATCTGGGCACATATCATTAGAAGTTTTTATTTCTTCATTTTTTACTAGATATTTTGCTATATAATTTTCTTCTTGTCTTGTATTCAAAAGTATTAGATATTCTTTTTCATTTATTTTTCCTGTTATGTAATATTGGTTTAAATTACTTATTGAATTCGTTTCATAACTTGTTCTTTTTGATGAGCTTGATGATTCTGGTTTTTCATCAGCTATCCTTTTCGTTGTACTTATTCTATCATTTACTAGTTCTAAATTTTCTTCTGTACCTATGTCTCTATAGCTATAATCATTATAATCTATTGTTTTTACAATTTGTTCGAATGGACTTTCTATTCGTATTTTGTTAATCTTATTTTTTCTTGTTATTTTATGTTTTGTTGTTAATACATATAAATTTTTGCATCTTGCTGTAAATATTTTACTTCCTGGGGTTAATTCTATTCCTGATATTTTCCAATATAATACGAGTGATTTATCTATATTTCTATCTATTACTGCTACTGAATAATTTGCACTTATTATAAATTTAAATTTTTGGTATATTAGATTTCCTTTTACGGCAGTTATTATACTTTTTTCTATAGGTTTTATAATTCTATCATCTGCTAGATATAATTCTATTGGTGTATCTATTCCTTCTCTAAAACATGCTTTTATTAGTATCTCTGTACCTCCAAGGTGTACATATTTTATTGGATCTCCTTTACTTTTTATATCATTTATCTCTTTATTAATTATTCTTTTTGTTACTAGTGGTATACTAGCTTTGCCTTTTGCATATCTGCAGTCTATTACATGTTCTTTTTGGCATACTACATAATATTCATCCTTTTTCGTAGTAAAAATATTTTTTATTGTTGGTATTTTGAATATTTTCTCTACACTTAAATCTAATTCTTTTCCTTTTATTTCATCAAATATGTTACTATCAAATATTATTTTTTGTTCCGTTCCTTCATCATTTAAATATTCTTCCTTTGTTATTATTTTTATATCTTCTTCAGTCATTTGATTCATCTATTTCACTATCTGTTTCATTTTCTGAAATTTCATATATACTATCCTCACTTTCTAATTCATAATCTATATAATCTATCTGCATATATTCTGTATTATCTATTTTTATTTCTGATATTTGTTTATTTTTTGGACTTTTAGGTAATTTACAATCTCTAGCTAAATGGCCTATCTTTCCACAATTATAACAAGTACATTCTTTTATAGATTTCTTCTTTCTATATGGTTTTTTATAGTTATAATTTTTTACATAATATCTTTTTCTTGGTTTCTTATATTTATATTTTGATTTTTTATATTTCTTATATTTCTTATGTCTTTTTCTTTTCTTATAATATTTTTCTTCGCATCCAAATTGGGGTGCTATTTTATTTTTGCAACATGCTAAATTTCTTATTAATGTTTTTTCCATTTTTAATTCTTCTCTATATTTTTCACATAAGTTTCTATACCATTGTTGTAAAAATTTTATTCTTGCTCCTAACGTATCTACTATTTTTGCTTCTTCCCAACTTTTTTTTATTTTTGAACTAAATGGCTCGGGTAATTTATTAAAATATAATTTTCTTATCTCTTTACTTTCTTCTATACTATATGCTCCTTTATAATAATATTCTTTAAATGCACAAGTATATTCATCTATATAACACATATTACATATTGCTAATTTTAACATTAAATTTCTATTTGTATCTTTTTCTTCATCTTGTTCTTCTTCTATTGTTGTCGTACTACCAAATTCATCTTTTATAGCTGTTTCATATTTTTTTAATAGTTCTATAGGTGTTAGTTTAGTTGTTGTTGATGATGTTCCTTCTATAGGTTTATTAGTTCTTAATACTTTTTTGCTATTTTCAGTTAAATTTGAAAACCATAGTTTTACTAATCCTATTAGTGTTCTTTCTATATATTCTGGTGCATCTGTTATATTTATATTATTATCTAATAATTGTTTTGTCATATATCCTATCCATAATTGTATTGTTTTTTCTGTATCTATTACACAGTCTAGGTCTAAAAAGTTATAATTTTTATTAATTATTTGTTTTGGTATCCATTTGTCATATTCATTATATTTTTTAAACTTATTCTTATAATACATAGGTTTTCTTATTTCTGTTGTTTTAGGTATTATATTTTCATCTTCTTTTTTATCAAGAATATTTATTTCTGTGTGGGTATTTTCTAAGTTTTCCTCATTAATTTCTTTTTGTTTTTCATTGATTTCTAAATTTTTTGTATTTGTTAATATATCTGTATATGTTTCACTATCTTCGGAATCATAATTATCTGTCTCTGTCTCTTCAACATCTATATTATTTATTTCTAATTCTTTGTTTTTTATTTCCAATTTTTCCTTAAATTGATTTCTTTCGTTCAGTAATTTCAGTTCTCTATTTTTTTCTTCTTTTTCTTTTTGCCTTTGTTCATATAGCTCTTTTAACATTTGTAGTTCTTTTTCTAATTCAGCAATCCTACTATGTTTAGTTTCTTCTATTTTTCGTATTTCTTCCGTAGTTTGTTGTTTTATTTTTTCTATTTCCTTTTTCCTATCTATCTCTTCATTTTCTTTTTCTATTGTTACCATTGCTATCAATTTATCTTCTAATTTTAATTCTTCTTTTTCTAACATTAGATATAAATGTTCACATATTTTCTTATATCTTCTTTTCTAGATTAGAAAATACTATTTTCATTTTTGATCCTTCGTGGTTTTCATATATTTTTTCATCTATTATAAATTCTTCTTTGTTCATTTTATTGTGAATAGTTCATGTTGATATATATATTCTAAACTATCTATTTGTGATTCTAATTTTGATATTTCATCTTTTTGTGTATTTATTGAATTTTTACTAACTCCGGCAAATATATTATAATGTAGTCTTTTTATTCTTATTTTTAATTCTTTACGTTTTTCAGAAATAATTTATTTTAATTCTTTGTATTGTTGTACTTTATTCATTTTAAATTATATTTATAATATCTTGGCGGATATCTAAATCTAATTTTATCATAATTAGGTGGTATGTGTTTCATTCTTCTAGATTTTAAATGGATTATTAATTTTGATTCAATACTAGATATTAATATAATTAAGTAGGCTAATCTTTGTGGGTTTTCTTTTGTTTTATTTAGACTTATATATTCTGAATAATTACTAATTAAAGATTCTTTAATTTTTCTAAAAGCTTTTCTATTTTTAAATGGTCTTTGCATAATTAATTTAATAATATATAGGTAAATTTAAATATCTCTAACATATATCTCACTTCCATATTTTTTGACTTTCTGTGCTTTGATACCAATTGTAGGGGGGTGCGGATATCTGACGTATGAAATAGATTCACTAGGTCTTTTCAAAGTCTTCACATAGTGATTTTGATGTAGCTCTAAAGATTATTCACCAACATATATCAGAACAATTAGTGAGTTGCTATCTCTAGACTTTAGAAAGAGAGTATTTTCAATTTTCCCTTTGTTAATGCCATTTTCTAGAAGAAACTTTAAAAGTCTCTCATACCAAGCCTATGGTACTTACTTCAAACCATAGAGAGCTTTGTGTAATTTAAGCATATGATAAGGAAAATCTGCATTTTCAAACCCTAGAGATTGCTTGACATAGACTTCTTCCTTCAAGTTTCCATTTAGAAAATCAGTTTTGGCAGCCATTTGGAAGAGTTTTAACCCAATGTAGGCAGAAAATGCAATAAGAATTCTTATAGCCTCTATCTTTGCAACAAGGTAAAATGCCTCATCATAATCAATTCCTTCCTCTTGGTTATAACCTTGAACAACCAATCTTCCTTTATTTCTGTTGATATACCGATGCTCATCCTACTTATTTTTGTACACCCATTTGGTCCCAATAATTATTCAGCCAATAGGTCAGGGGACAAAGTGCTAGACTTTACTTCTTTCAAATTCTTGAAGCTCCTCCTTTATTGCATTAATCCAGTCAACACCTTTAAAAGCTTCTATCATATTTTTAAGGCTCAACTTAGGATAAGAATGTCGATGATGCCATCAAGTTCCTGGCTGGAGCTTTTGTTTGGACTCTAAATTCCAAATGAGTAGTCAGATTCTCAAGAGGGTGAGAGGATTTGTGCTTCTAGTTCAAATTTATGAGATGAGTTCCACTAGGGCTAGGTCCCTCTGGATTTTGTTTGGGCTATTCTTGATGTTCTTAAACTAGAACAAGGGTCTGTAACTTAGATCCTTGATCACCATTTCCTTTATTATTTCCATCTGTATTATTTAGTCCTTGACCATAATCTTCAGCAATATCATTCCTTTGAATAAGAATGAGTTCTTCAATGTCATAATTTCACCATCACCTGGATCATTAGCTTTTCTGACTTATGAAAGACAATCTGCACACTTTCTTCAATATACAGAGTTCTTTTGTTGAAAAGTCTATATGCTTTGCTTGTTGAGGAATAACCCACAAATACTGCTTTATCACTTTTGGAGTAAAACTTTCCTAGAATATTCTTCCTATTATTTAGAACAAAGCATTTGCAACCAAAAGGTCTGAAGTAGTCAATCTTGGGATTTCTATTGAACACAAGCTCATATGGGGTCTTGTTCAGGAGTGATCTAATTAAGAACCTATTTGTCACATAGCAATAAGTATTTAAAGCTTCATCCCAAAAGTTCATTGGAAGCCCACTGTCAATCAGAATGGTTTTGGCAATCTCTGTAAGGATTCTATTCTTTTTTTCAACAACTTTATTTTGCTGAGGAGTCCTTGGTGCAGAGAAATTATGATCGATTCTAATTTTAGCATAGAATCCTGCAACTTAGGATTTCTCAAATTTACTAACATAATTATATCTGAATTTATCAATCTTACAGTTCAACTTCATTTTAATTTGCTTGGCAAAAGTAACCACAACCTCCTAGGTTTTATATTTGGTTCTCACGAACATTTTCTAGGGAACCTGGAGTAGTCATCCACAATGACAAACACATACTTCTTTCCTCCTCTACTTAAGACTTTAACATGTACACATAGACTATATGCAACATCTCAAGGGTTCTAGAAGTACTCACCTACTTCTTCATCTTAAAGGAAGGCCTAGATTTTTTGCCCTTAGCACATACATTATAAAACTTGTTTTCTGGAAATTTCAGCTTTGGCAAGCCACAAACCAAGTTCTTTGAAATCAACTTGTCTAGCAAAGATGAACTTACATATCCCAGCATTCTGTGCCATAAATAAGCATCTTCACTTTGAATAGTTAAGCAAGTTAACTCCCCACTAGCCATAAACTCTAAATCAGCTAGTACATATTTTTGATCATCTTGGCTTTGAGGATAACTCTCCTTGCTTTCAAGCCTGACATAGTACATCCATCAGATGAGAATTTGTCCTCATTTCCTTTGTCACAAATTTGAGAAATACTTAGAAGACTTTACTTAAGGCCATTCACATAATACACATCTTCTATTCCTTGATTAGGTGATTTTCCAATCTTTCCAACACCATGAATATAACCTTTTTAACCATTTCCAAAAGAGACACCTCCACCATGAAGTGTCTTAAGATAAAGAAAGCAGTCAATCCTTCCAGTCATATGCTTTGAACACCCACTGTCCATGAACCATTTCTGACTATATTCTCTTTCTCCTAACATAAACACCGTCATTTGTTAGATTTCAAAACCCACTTGAGTTTTGAGTTCCCAATAGAAAGACAAAGGTGTGATTAAGTCTTTCTTGTCCCATCTAGGTATAAAATTCTTCATAATATTTTTCAAGGGAATGAAACCTTTAGGATAATAATTCTCCTACTGGATATATCTAGTACTGCTCATTCTAGCTCTAAGCCAATACTAACAATTTTCCTTTAAGTGTCCATCTCTTCCACAATGAGTATAGAGTTTTGTGGACCCTATTTCTAATACCATGAACAACTTTTCCTTGAGACCTAAGTGATTAGGTTTTATACTGATATCCAAGGCCCTTACTCTTATTGATACCCTGGCTAATTAAATTAGAAAGAATTTGAGAGTATATGGCCCATTTATGTTATTTGTTAAGTTTTTCCCTTATACGGACCAAGTCCTTTTCTAATTCTTCATTCTTATCATGTGCAGTCATAAGATGCTTTAGAGAATCCTTCAACTTTTATTCAATCTCAATTTGAAGCCTTGAGGCTTCTTTCTTCCCTTTACCATTAGAATCATCCACCTTCTTCAGTCTATTCATTAAAATCAGATTTTTACATTTTAACTCAGTAAATTGTTCCTCTTTTTTAGTATTATGAGAGTTAATGCAATTAATTTAAGCTTCCAATTTTCTATTTCCTCTTCTAACATATTTTTTTAGCAGTTAGTTCATACACAGAATCAATCAGCACAGTTGCAAATTTCTTTATCTTCCTAGCAAAATAGTCATCTAAGTTTTCCTTAATGTTAGAGAGTTACCTCATTTTGTTCTTCGTCTTTTGTGTTTTCCAGAAGAGAAAATAAGGAATCATAGATAACTTCACTATCTTCCACAACTAGCATAGATACATCTATAGACTTCTCAGCTTCATCAGATCCACTAAAGAAATCACCCCAGACTGCTAGGGCCTACTTCACTACATAATAAGCTACAACATTTCTTCTTGATCTTACAGGGACTTGGTTGTAATACCTCGAGTCTATACCCCAGACGCTAACGGTGCTTACAATCCTGGAGGACCAAAGCTAACCCATGACTGATATTTGTTGTAAACAATGAATAATAATAATGTAATAAATACGGAATATAGCCTGAAATGCCATAAGGTTAAAAATTTGTAAATACTGATATAGAATATCAACTGATAATCGTAATCTGTAAAACTGAATACTGTCTGAAAGGCTAGTCTGAAAGGCCTCTAAACTGAACTGTCTAAATATAGAGTTAATGGAACAATCCCCCAACTAACTCTATCTACTGAAATAATACATCTAGTGAAAACTAAAATAATAAAATATCCCCAATAGATAAGGACTCACTACTAACTCTTACACTATTGGCTGAATCTAAATCTGTCTATGTGTAGTTTGGAACCTCAGTGTCCGAACCTATGATATAAGACATCATAATGCAAAGAAAAAGTATGTGTCAGTATGTGGAATGTACTAGTATGCTAGATGAGGTAAGGCTGAATGAAAGGGTTCATATGCATGAACAATAATTGACTGAATGATATAGAGTAACTGAATATTAGAGTACATGGATAACTAATACTGTTGTAAATACTGAGTATGCCCTACTGTGGATATAAATAAATATTGTGACTAAGCTTTCCTGAAGTTAAGTCCTGAGTTCTGATACTAAGTAAATGACATCTGAAGTTACTGATAACTGAGTTACTGATACTAGTTAACTGTATCTAAGCATCTTGATTCTGTAGAACTGAACTACGTTCTATTTTGACGACCAAAATTGAAACTGTGGGAGGTAATCATCTAACCAATATGCCCCAAATAATATAACTAAGTTGGGGTCCAACTTGTGACCCCAGTTGGAAGGGTGCCAGCACCGTACCACGGGTAAACACACTGAAGAGTTACCCTCATCTGGAAGGTACTCTAATGAGAACGGTGGAACCCTCAACTGGCAGGTTAAAACACCTCATCAACCCTCAACTGGCAGGTTTGGTGTCTCAATAAATATTAGTTACATAGTTCTTGAATGCAAGGATTGCTTCTAAGGATCTCACCCTCTACTGGTAGGTGAGCCCCTATCCTTAGGTTCACATGGTGCTGAATCTTTCTCCCAGCTAAAAGACACTGAACTGAGTATACTGAACTGATACTGAGCTTACTGAGTTTTTATGAGTTCTCTAACTGACTGAGTTTGACTGAGTTTTGTAACTAATTAGATTCCACTGATTGGGACATGACTAATACTATTTTGTAATTAACACTGGCTCTAGGTACACAGCTAAATTGTCGGGTCTTAAATAAACCCAGGACTCGATAACATAAAATAAAGGCATAGCAAAATCTTAAATAACATAACAATGTTTACATGATCATAATTCATTTATAGAGGTATTTCATCAAACACTTGTAATGCGTTAACTTGTATATGAATGGGGAATACATGCTATCATGTTATAATGGAACTATTTCATCCACATAGGCATTTTATCAAACACATGCGGAGCATGCTTAGGTTGTACAATAATCAACCCATATAATTATCATGGTTACATAAATCAACTTGAAAATTGAAGGGTTTATCATGAAGATCATGTAATTCAAAACATATGATAATTAATTTCATGAACACCTAATATACCTTGGAATGTTAATTCTTGAAGGTTCTTGGAGAAATTCTTAAAAGTTAGCCTTGATTCTTGAAGCTAGGGTTTTTTTGCCTCTTGAGAGAGAGTGATTTGATTTAGGAGAAATTGATTGAATAATGATGTAATAGGCTATCTAGGGCATTAATCTCATGTTTAGGACTAATTAGGGCCATGGAAAAGACCTAAATACCCCTGTAATGACTTAAAAATTCAGAACTAAAAACCCAATTTAGGCACCTGGCGCGATGCGGCGCTATTACGCCGTGTATCAGGAAAATGACAACTGAGAAAATACATGGCGGCGTGATGTAGTGGTATCGCATTGCCACACTTGATGTGGCAAGAAAGTTCACCGCGATAAGGTAAAATAGTGTTGGAACACTGGAAAAGGAGAATTCTGAACTGATCCTATGGCACGACATGCCAATATCGTGGAGCAACACTAGAATTTGACAATTGCCATTTGGCTAGCCTCCATGATGCGCTGACATGTATTTTGGCACACTATTTTATGAAAATGGCTCTAACGCTTCTCCTAGGTATCGTATTTGGGTAAATTTTATATCATTTGAAATCTAACTGAATTTCCTATGCATTGGCATGGTCTAAACAAAAAAAATACTGAGTATTTTAAAAATTTTATATTGGATAACTCATGGACTGAGAGTTAATTTAAGCTAGGGAAATACAGGGTATTATAATATCCTCCCTTGGTAACATTTGTCGTCGAATGAGACTGATTAAGCTGAGAAACATTTGTAGACTGAGTTTACACACTGAACATGCACACTGAAGCATGACTACTTGACAGAACTACAAACAAGCTGAGTTCTTATACTGAATATTCATATCTAATGCATGGAATACATGACTGAAGCTACTGATAAGCTGAATTTTCATAATGAATATGTATATCTGATGCATGAGTACATCACTGAACTTATTCATGCATGAATGACTGAATATTCAACAATAACTTATATAAAGATTGTAACTGTAACTGAACATGGAATAGAGTAAAGATAAGAAAGACTGTTACCTTAAGCTGAATTTGAGTTTGCAAAGAAGAGGTGAGGATACTTGGTCTACATATCCGTGTCTTCTTCCCAAGTAGCTCCCTCAATGGACTAATTCCACCAAAGAACTTTGTTCCTCAGTCTGCGAATCTGACAATTGAGGATCTACATTGGAACATCTTTAAAAGAGAGATCATTCTGAATATCTATACCCTCTAAGGAAACTATGACTGCTGGGTCACCAATGTATTTCTTTAGCAAGGAGACGTGGAATTTTGGGTGTACTAAAGCTAGATCTGAAGGCAACTCAAGCTTATAAGCTACCTTTCTGAAACAACTAAGTATTCTTTAAGGACCGACATATCGGGGACTAAGCTTTTCTTTCTTGGTAAACCTCTTTACCCCCTTTATGAGAGAGATTTTCAAGAACATAAAATCACCGATCTTAAATTCAAGATCATTTATCCTCATATATCCATACGATTTCTATCAACTCTGGGTAGCCCTAAGCCTTTCTATGATTAGTTGAACTTCTCTAAGGCATCAAACACTAAGTCAGGCCTAACTACAGCGGCCTCACCTACCTTGAACCAACTAATTGTAGATCTACATCTCCTACCATAGAGAGCCTCAAATAGATCTATCTGAATACTGGAGTGATAGTTGTTATTGTATGCCAATTTGATCAAAGGCAAGTGGTCATCCCAAATACCCTTAAAATCGACAATGCAGGCTCTTAGAATATATTCTAGAGTCTGAATAGTTCTTTCTACTTGACCATCTGTCTGAAGGTGGATGTTTGTACTGAGGTAAACTCGGGTACCAAGAATCTTTTGGAATGCTTTCCAAAAATGAGAGGTAAAATGGGTACCTTTATTTGAGATAATTGCTACTGGGAGTCTGTGTAACTTGACCAACCCTCTAATATAGAGTTTGGCGTAGTCCTCGGCTAAATTGGAAGTATGAACTGGAAAGAAATAAGCTGACTTGGTCATCCTATCTACGATAACCCAAATAGAATCATGTTGATGACGAGTACCAGGCAAACCCCTCACAAAGTCTATGTTCACTTCTTCCCATTTCTATATGGGAATATGGAACTCCTGCATGGACGCAATAGGCTTTTAGTGCTCAATCTTAACCTACTGACACATAGAGAACTTAGCTACAGACTCTGCAATATCCCTCTTAATCCCACTCCATCAATAGATCTCCCATAAATCACAGTACATCTTAGTGTCCCCTGGATGAATAGAGTATCGTGCACCATGAACTTCTACAAGAATTCTTTGCCTCAAGTCATCTATACCCAGCATATATAAATGACCCTAGCAATAGAACATACCATCTTCCCCAATGGAAATTTCAATCTTTCTAAGAGAATACATACTGCAAGCTTTTGTGATCTTTGAACACATCAACATGTACCCCATACAAGTAATGCCTCAAATCTTTATGGAAAATACTAAAACTGCTAACTCGAGATCATGAGTCAGGTAATTCTTCTTATAGGGCTTAAGCTGTCTGGAGGCATAGGCTATGACCTCAACTCTCTGCATGAGGACACAACCCAAACCTACTTTGGATGTATCACAGTACATAACAAACCTGTCTAAACCACCTGGTAGAGTCAAGACTAAGGCTGAGGTGAGTCAAGTCTTCAACTCCTGAAAACTCTTCTTACAAGAATCTAACCACTTAAACTAGACTTTCTTTTGTGTCAATCTCGACATGGGGGATGCAAATAGATGAAAACCCTTTACCAAACCGATGGTAATAGCCTGCTAAACCCAAGAAACTCCAAATATCTGATAGAAAGATAGGTCTAGGCTAGTTTTTCACTGCCTCAGTGTTTTAAAAATCAACTCTAATGCCATCACCGAAAATAATATGACCAAGGAATGCTACTAACCTTAGTCAAAATTTGTACTTACTGAATTCGGCAAATAACTAATGAGTTCTGAGAATCTAAAGTATGATTTTGAAGTGATCTGCGTGATCATTCTCACTACGAGAATAGACAAGAATGTCATCGATGAAGACTATAAAGAACATGTCCAAGTACTTCTTGAACACGGATTCATTAAGTCCATGAAATCTACTGGGGCATTGGTAAGGCCAAAGAACAAGACTAAAAACTCGAAGTGACCATACCGGGTCCTATAAGCTATTTTTGGAATGTCATATTCTCTGACTATGAGCTGGTGATAGCCTGATCTAAAGTCTATCTTAGAAAGGTAATTGACACCCTGAAGTTTGTCAAACAAGTTATCGATTCTGGGAAGTACATATTTATTCTTGACTATGACTTTGTTCAACTGATGGTAATCTATACACATTCTAAGAGAACCATCTTTCTTATGCACGAATAAGACTGGTGTGCCCCATGGGGAAACAATGGGTCTGATGAATCCCTTATCTAGGAGATCCTTCAACTATTTTTTTAACTCTCTGAGTTCTACTGGTGCCATTCTATATGGCAGAATATATATGGGTTGAGTATCTGGAAGAAGGTCTATTCCGAAGTCTATTTCCCTAATTGTAGGAACTCTAGGAAAATCTTTAGGAAACACATCTGATAATTCATTTACTAGTAGAACTGACTCAAGACTGGGAGTCTCTAAACTAAAGTCGTTGACCACAAGATGGTAGAAACATCCCTTGGATATCAATTTTCTTATTCTAAGGTATGAAATCAACTGACCCTTAAGGGTTGTGGTACTAACCCTTCATTCAAGGACTGGTTTATTTGGAAACTAAAAGTAAACTATTTTGTTTGTATAATCAACTAAGGTATAGCATGAATGGAGCCAATATATTGAGAATGACATCAAAATTCTCCATCTCTAGCTCTATAAGGTCTGCTGATATAACTTTTTGAGATATCATAATCGGACAGTTCCTGTATACCCATCGGGCTATGATAGATTTACCAATTGTGGTAGAAACTAAGAAAGGCTCTGCTAGGTTTTCTGGACTAACTCCAAAGTTAACGGCTATATAAGGAGTTACAAAAGATAAAGAAGCTCCTGGATCTAGAAAGGCATAAATATGTAAATGGAAGATATATAACATACCAGTGACCACATCAGGAGAATTTTCCTAATCTTAGTAGGATTGAAGTTCATAAAGCCTATTAGACATGCTCATCGAGGGGATCTGCCTAAATGGGCTGAGGTGTGGGCTGATTTCTGTTTCTTCTTTCGTTAGCCTTTTTGGGAGGCATTTTTTGTAAACAAAAAGAAGAAATAGATTAGACTAAGAGTTTAACCTGAGCTTTTGCTCACTCGCACGACATAAATGCTGAATGAAGGAATCTTTTCCAAAAATATTTTATAGCCTCCTGTCCATAAGTGTGAGGCTCTACACACGCATGCACAAGACTCTACTTGATATGGTTTTCAGAATCCCTAGGAATTAGTTGAACCATAGGCTCTGATACAAAGTTTGTAATGCCCCGAGTCTGTACCCGAAATGCTACACAGTGCTTATAATCTCAGAGGACCATAAGCTAACCCATGACTGATATCTATTGTGAGCACAAAATAATAATACTGTAATAAATATGGAATATAGGTTGAAATTCCAAAAGGTTCAAAATCTGTATATAATGATATAGAATACCAACTGATAATAGTAATTTGTAAAACTAAATACTGTCTGAAAGTCTAGTCTGAAAAGCCTATAAACTGAACTATCTGAATGTAGAGTTAATGAGACAATCCCACAACTAACTCCATCTACTAAAATGATGCATCTACTGAGAAACTAAAATAATATAGTATCCTCGATTGATGAGGACTCACAACTAACTCAGACGCTACTGGATAAATCTGAATCTGTCTATGTGTGATCAGGAACTTGAGCATTCAAACCGATGATATGAGACATCATAGCACAAAGAAAGAGTATGCGCCAGTATGTAGAATGTACAAGTACGTTAGATAAGGTAAGGCTGAATACAAGGGTTCATATACATGTACAATAACTGACTGAATTATATAGATTAACTGAACATGAGAGTATATGGATAACTGATACTGCTATAAATACTGAGTATGCCCTACTGTGCGTATAAATAAATATTGTGATTGATCTTGTCTGAAGCTAAGTCCTAATTTTTGATACTGAGTAACTGATATCTAAAGTTACTGATAACTAATTTATAGATACTGGTTCACTATATCTGACAGTTTTCATTTTGTAGAACTGAATTGAGTTCTATTCTAAAGACCAAAACTAAAACTATGGGTAGTAATCATCTAACCGACATTCCCCAAATAATATAACTGAGTTAGGGTCCAACCTGTGACCCCAGTTGGAAAGGTGCCTATACCGTGCCACAGGTAAAGACACTAAAAAGTTAACCTCATTTGGAAGGTACACTAATTGGAATGGTGGAACCCTTAACTAGCAGGTTAAAATACCTCATCAACCCTCAACTGGCAGGTTTGATATCTCAGCAAATGCTGGATACGTAGTTCTGGGATGCAAGGATTACTTCTAAGGATCACACCCTCTACTGGTAGGTGAGCCCCCATCCTTGGGTTCACTTGGTGCTGAATCCTTCTCCTGGATGAAAGACACTGAACTGAGTATACTGAAC
The DNA here is from genome assembly GCF_002878395.1 of Capsicum annuum. NCBI lineage: Eukaryota > Viridiplantae > Streptophyta > Magnoliopsida > Solanales > Solanaceae > Capsicum > Capsicum annuum. Next base: position 81,343,034 of record NC_061116.1, on the reverse strand, counting down.
TGGACTGGACTGATATTGAGTTTACTAGTTTTTTTGAGCTCTGTAACTGATTGAGTTTTACTGTGTTCTGTAACTGACTGGATTTCACTGATTGGGACATGACTTATACTAATATGTAACTGACATTGGCTCTAGGTACTCATCTAAATTATTGGGTATTAAATACCCCTAGGACTCGATAGCATAAAACAAAGGCATAGGAAAATATTGAATAACATAACAATGTTCACTTGATCATAATTCATTCATAAAGGCATTTCATCAAACACTTGTAATGCATTAACTTGTACATGAATGGGGAAAACATGCTATCATGTTATAATGGCACTATTTCATCAAATTAGGAATTTTGTCAAACGGATGGGGAGTGCGCTTAGGTTATAAGATAATCAACATATATAATTATCATGGTTACATAAATCAACTTGCAAATTGAAGGCTTTATCATGAAGATCATGTAATTCAACACATATGATGATTAATTTCATGAAAACTTTAATTCATCATAGACTGAGACCCAACAATAATATGAACATGAATTTAATTCAATTTCAAGCATGTCATTCCTAAATCAATAATATTGTAGTTTTAATAATGGATTCTTGGACTCTATGGGTGAAAGGAACACATAGATGAACACCTAACATGCCTTGGAATGTTAATTCTTGAAGGTTCTTGGAGAAATTCTTGAAATTTATCCTTGATTCTTGAAGCTGGGATTTTTTTGCATCTTGAGAGTGAGTGATTTGATTTAGGAGAAATTGAGTGAATAATGGATGTAATAGGTTATTTAGGCCATTTATCTCGTGTTTAGGACTGATTAGGGCGGTGGAAAAAGACCCAAATACCCCTGGAATCACTTAAAAATTTGCAATTGAAAAATCCGAGTTGCGCACCTAACACGATGTGGCACTATCACTCCATGTCTCTGGAAAATGACAATGGGAAAAATACATGGTGGCGCGAAGCGGTGGTATCGCGTTGCCACACTGAATGCGACCTGAAAGTTCATCGTGATGCTGTGGAATGGCATTGGAACACTGGAAAAAGAAAATTCTTAATTGAGCCTATTGCACGATGCGCTAATTTCATGAAGCAACACTGGAATTAGCAAATTGCCATTTGGCTGGCCTCCGCGACGTGATGACATGTATTTTGGCACACTGTTATATGAAAATGACTCTAACTCTTAGTCCGGGTATCGAATTTGGGAAAATTTTATATCGTTGGAAAGCTAACTGAATTTCCTACACATTGGTAGGCTATAAACTGAATAATACTAAATATTTCAAATTTTTTATATTAGATAACTCATGCACTAAGAGTTAATTTAAACTAGGGAAATACGGAGTATTACACTGATCCTTGTTCTTTCATTTTTCACCTTCGTCCTTGAGATATTATTATTAATCCATTTTAGGAATTGGATAGTCCTTAATCAAATTCTCTAGACATCCATATTTTTGACAAACCTTAAAGTGCCTCCCTTTTTGCTGCTACTTCCTCTTCTTTGAAACTAACCATTTTTCTTCATATCTCTAACAATCCTTTTTCCCAAATAGGAAACATCAGTGTCTTCTTCACTGGTATCAAATTTTGAAGCCTTCAATTCCAGAGATTTTTCCCTTTTTTGCTTCCTTCTTGTCTTGACGTTACTACCTCTTGAGGTCAAGAGTCTTTTGATTACCATGTTCATCCATAGAGAGAGTCTTCGGGCTTCTTGCCTCAATAATAAATCCAATTTTCTTTCCAAGGACTTAGGAAGAATGCCTAGAATTTTTCTCACTTGGTTACATAAAGGAACTACTTCTCCTAAGAAGTGCATCTCCTTTGTGATAGAAGTTAATATTATATCAATCTCTTAAATTGTCACTCTTTTCTCAATAGAAAAAGTTTCATATCGAGTAGTCAGCATGTCAACTTTTGAATCCTTTGCATCAGTTATTCCTTCATGAGATGTCTTCAAGCAATCCCAAATTTTCTTAGCATTATCACAAGTAGAAATCCTGTTATACTCATTAGGCCCTATGCCATAGATAAGCAATTTCTTTGGCTTGTAATTCTTCTCAACTTTCTTCTAATCTTCATCATCAAAATCTCTCTTATTTTTGACAACTATCCTTGTTATGTCTCCTTCATTGACCACTCTAACAGGTATATAAGGACCATCAAGAATTATATCCATTAGCTTATTTTCCTCAGCCATTGTTAAGTCATACATCTTGGTATTCCTCCACCTACAGTAGTACCCATTAAAACATGGTGGTCTAGTGGTAGATTGCCCTTGTTCTAGATTGGGTGGAGCAGCCATGATCAATAAATCACTATAGGTATAAACCTTTTAGAGTGTTCTTGCTCTGGTAACAATTGCTGAAACATGGTAGGTTGCAGCACACTACAGGGGACTAGGTCCTTTAAAGTTAGACACCGGCAATAAAACAATAAGGCGGTAAGAAAACAACACTTTTCAAGAAATTAAACTACATAAAGGTTTAACGTGGAAACCTCCTTTCTCAAGGTAGGAAAAACCACGGCTTGCCCTCACAATGATTGAACAATCCACTATAATCAAACTCATGATTACATACTCCAGAGGAACCTAACTCTAGGCTCAACTAGTTTGCAAGAACTCTATTACAAACTCTCCTTGAAAATGCTGTCAAGATCTCACCACAATATTGATTAACTCTAACCAATATCAAACTCAAGTAACTCTACCTAAGTACTCAACAAGAAAAATAAAAGTATTACTCTTATAATATGAGTAATTCAATTACACACCAAGGCTTGACTCAAGAACAAACATACTCTCAGCACACAAAAGCTTGGAACTTGAGCAATATTTGAGTTTTTGTTGATTTCTCTCTTTGAATTATTAGATTGCAAAAACTATATATTGAGAAGCATCATCTTCTATTTATAGTAGGATAATGATTGGGGTAGAATTTTGATTGGACCAAGTGTCCTGATAGGTACATAGCTCACCTGCACAGTTTGTTACACTAGCAGTCAAAATTGTGCGGGATAGTGACAGTTGTATTTTTTATGAAAACCCAGGGACCTGGTCTCTTGTTGTCAGTGGATTATCATCAAAAAAAGTTATATCAAGTCCTTCATCGTGAATACGATGAGGCTTTCATGAATATAAGGCCTCACTCATCACTCTTTGAGAACATGTAGCCTTAGCTATGAATGATGTCACAACCAAAGACTACATCCTTGCCATAATACGGAGCTCAAGGTCGTGTGGGAACCTAACCTAATCCATGAATAGGAATAAGATGTAAATTCTTAAAGAAGGTAACAAAATACTATGCATAAGTCATTTAAAAGTATATGACAATCAAAGTAATATTCAAAGGTAACTAAAGAACATAACTAAAAAATGTGTCTAACTTTCTGACTACTGAAAGCCTTTAAACCTAATGAGTTATTAGTACAGGTCCCCAACTAACTCTGGCTAACTAAAATGACATAAAGTAAAAGTATTAGAATGAATAACTAATAAAATAACTAGTCCTTGTCTTATGAGGACTCACTAATACTGCAGCTGAGTGGCACATATTGTAAAAGAGAGTATGTGGTTAGTAGTTTGAATGTACTAGCATGTGAGAGGAGAAACTAGTTGTGATACATATATACTACACATGAATGCATGAACATGAAAATCAAATACAAGACCAAGTATTAACATGTACTAAAGTAATCTGAATAACTATTATATTGAACACTAGGTAAAGAAGACCTGAAATTAATATAATCTAAATACTAAAATAAAAACTATGGGAGCTAACATATAATCGACATGCCCTAATATGAGCTAATTGGGGTACAACCTGTAACCCCAATTGGAAGGATATTAGAACCTTTCTAAGGGTACCAACACTAGTTGGCATAGATCCAATAAACTGATAGCCCAAAGCACTAGGATACCAGTCATCTACTAATGAGTGACCCTTATTATGGTGTCTGTCTAAACTCGTGGGTGACCCCTCATAATCTTAGCTTGAAATGCAGTTCTGGAACTTAGGGACTTCTACTAAAGATCTCAGTCATCAAATGGTAGGTGAGCCTTCATCCCTGTGTTCACATGGTGCTAAGTCTACTCCCAAATAAACTGACTCTGCTGCTAATAAAATGCTTAACATGACTGATACTGACAAATACTCGACGTAATAATATTCTAAATTTAAGGATACAAGGATTCTCTGAATGACTTTTAACTTAAAATCTATAACATGAATGAATATTTAGGTATTGGATGTTTATAACCCACCAACATAGACATGCATCGGAACATGATAAAAAATAAATTGACAATGGTATAGAAAATAATGAAGAGAACTCAATATTTCAACAATTGATCATGTTATGGACAAGTGACATTATCAAACATATGGAAACACAATTCTCTTTAGGAATCATATTTTCATGGTTCATGACCACAATAATTAAAATAAAGTTGATAAATCTCATATTTGGCTTGGAACCCAATAAGAAGAGAAAATTATTTGTACTTATAAATTAAGGAAGTTCTTAGGACTCAATATATGAAGGGACCCACTAATGATATCCCATATACTTGAGAGTGAAAACCTTGGCTAAATTGTTTGGAATTGAACTTGAAGAAACCTAGTTTCTTTTTAGGAGGATATAAAATCACCCCTTGTAATTGCTTTGGGTGGGAATACAATTAATTCATGAATTGGGGAAGCTTGGGATTTTTATACCATTATTTAGAAAGCGTAAATGATGTGGGTTTAGCTTTTATAAAAGTGAGGAAAGCCTTAAAAGTCCCTATGAAATTGTGTTGGAAATCTCGCTCCCAATCCTTACAACTCACCTCAGACTAGTCATGAGTCGTGGTTTGAGACGTAACTTGGAACTCAAAAGTCTGAGCCTTTACTGTCCTGACAATGATTCCCCTTACTACGAATCATAGTCACTAATTACAAGTCATGGGGAAAACTTGTCATCATTGGGATAAGTCTGAGAGACCCTAATGTTTTGACTACGAGTCCTTCCTATGACTTATAGTCACTGGTTACAAGTCGTAAGGTAGACTCGTCATCCCTGGTTTAAAATTGAAGGTCCTTTATATTGTGACTACGACTACTCATAAAAACTCATAACGTCTGATTACATTTCATTACGTGAGTCATAGTGACTAGCAGCTGTCTGACACTGAAGGGTAAAATTTGTATAACTTTTTGTCATGATATCGGATTAAGGTAAGACTTGAGATGTTGGAAAGATAACTTAGTGGCCTATCTTTTAAGGGGTATAAATCTTGAAATTTTTAGGGTATTATAATATCTCTCACTTGGGATCACTTTTCCCCAAATGAAATTGTCAAAACTGGAATACTAGGAAAAATGAAGATCATGCATTGGACACTTATGAGCTGAATCATGAATAAATATCCAAATCTTAGACATGATGCATAGACTAAATTAAATTCATGAATGTATGCTATGAAATGAAGATGACTGGAAGGATGCGATAGCAATGAAAGAATTTATTAATTAAGAATACTATTACCTCAACCTGGAATCGGGTTCGTAGAGAAAAAAATAGGGGTACTTGACTCGCTTATTAGCTTCTGCTTCCCAAGTATTTCCCTTAAATAACTGAGTTTCCCACAAAACTTTCAATAAGGAAACTTCTTTGTTTCTTAACCTATGAATCTATCGATCAAGGATCTAAACTTGGACTTCTTTATAGGAGCGGCTATCTTCCATCCCCACACTTTCTAAAGGAAATACTGAAGTTGGATTACCAATGCATTTCTTTAGTAAATAGATATGAAACACTAGATGAACTAAAACTAACTCTACAGGAAACTCTAACTCATAAGCTACTTTAGAAAGCGGCTCAAAATCCTATATGGGCCAACATAGTGGGGACTGAGTTTTCCTTTCTTACCAAATCTCTTCACCCTTTCTTACGGGCAAAATTTTGAAATATACCAAGTCAACAAAATCAAACTCAATCTCCCTTATTCTCATATCTGCATAGGATTTTTGTCAACCCTTGGCTATCTTCAGCCTTTATTGGATCAACTAAAACTTATCCATCGCCTTATACACTAAATCTGGCCCTATAAAGAAAGTTTCACCAAGCTCAAACCAGCTAATAGGAGACTTGTACCTAGTACCATAAAGAGCCTCAAAAGGGTCCATCTGAATACTATAGTGATAACAGTTATTCTAGGCAAATTAAATCAAAGACAAGTGGTCATCCCAAATACCCTTGAAGTCAATAACACAATCCCTCAATATGTCCTCAAAGGTCTAAATGTTCCTCTCTGCCTGACCATCTATCTGAGGGTGAAAAGTCATACTGGGGTGAACTTGGGTACCAACACCCTTCTAAAAGGACTTCCAAAAATTAGAGGTAAATTAGGCGCCTCTATATTAAAATATTGTCAATGGTACTCAATGTAACTTTACTAACTTCTTGAGGTAGAGTATAGCATAATCTTTGGCTGAGTCTGAAGTTATAACTGACAAAAAATGAGTTGCTTTGGTCATCCAAGCCAAAATGACCTAAATAGAATCATGTTGATGATGAGTATGAGGTAACCCTATAACATAGTCGATATTCACTACTTTTCACTTCCAAGTAGGGATGCTGAATTCTTGAAGTTTACCTCTAGGCCTCTAGTGCTTAACCTTAACCTACTGATAATTTGGGAGCTTAGCCACGAATTTTTCAATATTCTTCTTTATACTATTCCACTAATTTAATTATCACAAATAGTGGTACATCTTAGTGGCTCCTAGGTGAATAGAATATTGCGAACCATGCAACTCTACTTACATTTGCTACCTTAAATCATCCACGTTCGGAACACATAATGTGCGCTGCCAACAGAATACCCCATCTTCTCCTTGGGAGAAAACCTCAACCTTATGGTTTAGAACTATCTCTTTCAACTTAACCAAAATAAGATTTCTATCTTTATTTTACTTTACCTTGTCAACTAAGGAAGCTTTTGAACCTAGACACTATCTTCGGCTGAATCAACCAACCAAACTCCCAATATAGCAAGCTGATAAACCTTATGGACTAACTCTTTTTTATTATCCTCTACTTGAGCAATACTCCCTATAAACAATCTACTAAGGGCATCATCCACAATATTTACCTTACTCAGGTGATACAACATACTCATATAATAGTCTTTTAATAATTTAAGAAACCTTCTCTAACGAAGAGTTAGGTCTTTCTAATAAACATGCACCATAAACTTTTGTGATTAGTAAGCACATCAACATGTACCCCATAAATATAATGCCTCCAAATCTTTAAGGTAAAAACAAGTGCTTCCAACTCAAGATTAGGAGTTGGGTAGTTCTTTTCATGAGGTTTAAGCTGTCTTGAGGCATAGGCTATAACCTTGCCTCGTTACATCAACACACAACCAAGACCAACTCTAGGAGAATCATAATAAACTATAAAAATGTAAGAACCCTCTGGTAGAGTCAAAATTGGAGAAAAAGTGATTTGAGTCTTTAACTGCTAAAAACTCTTTTAGCAGGATCTGACCACTAAAATTTAACTCTTTTTTGAGTCACACTAGACATGGGAGAAATAATAGAAAGAAAATACCTTAAAAAATTGCCTGTAGTAATGGGCTAAACCCAAGAAACTCGTGACATTTGATGGAGAGATGGGTCTAGGATAGTTTCTTACTACTTTGTTATTTTAGGGACCAACTCGGATGCCATCATCAAAAATAATATGACTAAGAAAATATATTAATTTTAATTGTAATTCACACTTGTTGAACTTAGTGAATAGTTGGTGATTCTTAAGGGTCTTCCAAACAATCCTCAAATGGTTTTCATGCTCAACTCCATAACGATATCAAAAAGGATATCATCTATGAAGACTATGATGAACATGTCCAGGTACTGCTTGACCAATTTTTTCATCAAGTCTATAGAAGTTGTAGGACCATTCATTAGTCCAAAATACATAACTATGAATTCAGAGTAACCATACTGAGTTCTAAAGGTTGTCTTCAAAATGTCACATTCTCCAACTCTAACCTGATGATAGTCAGATTTGAGGTCTATGTTAGATAAATAATGTACACCTTGAAGTTGGTAGAACAATCCATCAATCTAGGGGAGAGGATACTTATTCTTGATTGTGACTTTGTTCAGCTGAAAGTAGTCAATGTACATTCTAAGGGAGCTATGTTTTTTGCACATAAAGACAATTGGGAATCCCATAGAGAGACACTAAGTTTGATAAAGCCCTTATGTAAGAGGTCTTTTATCTGTTCTTTAAATTTTTTAAGCTCAACTGGAGCCATTTTGTAAAGTAGAATTGAAATAGGCTGGGTATCTGAGAGGATATCTATTTCTAAGTAAAGTTCCCTTTCGAAAGGAACTCCGATAGATCTTCAAAAATACTTCTAGAAACTAACTATTAAGACTGACTCAATACTTTGAATCTCAGATTTTGTGTCCTTGACTTATACAAAATGACATATGCGACCCTCAGAGATCATTTTCCTTGCCATTAGGTAGGTGACAAATTGGCCTATAGGTATTGAGGTACTACTCTTCCATTCTATGACTGGCTCATTAGGAAATTGGAACTGAACTATTTTGTTTCTATAATCAATTGAGGTATAACAAGAGTGGATCTAATCCATGCCAAGGATAACATCAAAATCAGTCATTTCTCTACGAGTTAGACTGATGTGACCTTTTGGGATACTGTGACTAGGTAATTTTGTACACCTCTCTAGATATAAAAGAACTACCTACACGAGTGGGCACTGAGAAGGGTTCTACAAGAATTTTGGGAATGATGCTAAAATCTATTGTTATATAAGGAGTCATAAAGGAAATTGTGTCATTGAGGTCTAATAATGTATATAAATAAATTTGAAACACTTGTAACATACGAGTAACTACATTAGGAGAAACTTGTTGATCCTGTTAAGTTTGAAGGGCATAAAGTCAATTCTGGTGGTACTAGAGGTGGCTCCTTGTTGAACTGGGTGGCTTGCTGGAACTTACGAGAAACTAGTGTGACCTTGTTGATGAAGATCTTTACCCTTCTTTACAATCTCTAGGCAATCTGTAATTTTGTGTCTTGGTTTTTCACTACCAAAACATGCATCACTGTCGTCCATGCACTTACCCTTATGGTTCTTACCACACCTACATACCGGGTTACTGCAACCATTATTTACAGTACCCTGGACTTCGAGCTTGGTCCTCTATTATGAGTGTCCCTAGGAACTTAAGCACTGGAGCACTATCAGGTGATGGGGCTGTGGCTGAAAATATCTAGTAGAACTAAGAATAATTCCCACATCTGACCTTTGCTAAGAAGAGTTGAAACTACCTGTTATTCTCTTGTTCCCTTTAATTGAGCTTTTCTTCCTCAGTCTACTAATAATGAACCATCAATATAGAAAGGTCCAACTTTTTAACCAACATAGTTATTTATGTACTCTTTGACAACATCCTCTGAAATACCCTATACAAAATTACTCATTCGAGCCCTGGAATCAGCCACCATAGTCAGAGCATATCTTGCTAACTAAGTGAACTTAAGTGAATACTCTTTAACCCTTATGTTATCCTACTTCAAATTAATAAACTCTTTTACCTTGGCCTCTCTCAGCTCGAGTAGGAAGAAACCTATCTAGAAAAGTAATAGCAAACTCCTCCCACTCTACAAGCCCTTCGTTGGCACCTCTATTCTCATTCCACTACTTAACCCAAGTTAGAACGACCCTTTGCAACTATTAAGCATCTAAATCAGCACTCTCACTTAGGGTAACACCCATTATATCCGTCACCTTCTGCGTACAGTCTAAAGACTCCTGTAGATCCTCCTCAAACTTAGATCCGGAGAGCAATCTCATATCATAATTGTTGTTGTATTCTCTTCTGGATTTATGAGAGCAACAACTTGTTTGTTATTCAAGGAAGCCATAGATTAGGCTAGTGCTATAAAGGCAACCCTAAATTTAGCATGAGAGACCTACTCCTTCAGAGGGTCTTTAGGACTATATACTGCTCGCTGGTCCCCGTTCCTCCTTCTATTAGTCATTTTAAGAGGCACTTTCTATATGGGGTAGGGAATGAATTAGAAGAAGGAGTTTAACAAAGCTTATGCTTCATTGCACTACATGAATACTAAAATAAGGGAGACTTTTCTAAAATGTTTTATAGTCACTCGCCTATAAGTATGGAACGCTTCACACCCATAAACAAGACTCTACTTAATGCAACTTTCAAATACCAAGGACACTTTAAACCTTGTGCTCTGATACCAAGTTTGTTATGACCCGAGACTACCCATTAGTCATAACATGATGCTCAAGGTCATGAGTGACCCCAAACAAAACCATGATCTAGCACAATCTATAAATACTAAAAAAGAGGTAACAAAATATTGTGCGGAAGTCACTGAAATGTATCTAACAATCAAAACAATATTCAAAGGTAAATGAAGAAAATCATTAAAAATATGTCTAACTATCTGACTGTCTGAAGCCTCTAAACCTGATAAGTTATTGGGACAGGTCCCCAACTAACTCTAACTAATTAAAATGATATAAAGTAAAAGTACTGGAATGAATAACTAATAAAATAACTGGTCCTCGTCTTATGGGGACTCACCAATACTATAGTTCAGTGGCACAAGAATGAACTAAGTACGATTTGAGAACTGAGCATTCGAACCTATGTTATAAGGCAACCTAGCGCAAAAGAAAGTATGCATTTAGTAGTTTGAATGTACTAGTATTTGAGATAGTAAACTAGCTGACATATATATATACTAAGCATGAATGTATGAGCATGAAAATTGAATATAAATAGCGTATAAACATGTACTAAAGTAATCTGAATAATAGAATAGCTATTATACTAAACATGCAGTTAAGAAAACCCTACCTAAATATAATATGAATACTGAACTTAATACTGTGGGAGCTAATATGTAATTGACATGCCCCAACTTGAGCTATTGGGGTCCAACCTATAACCCAAGTTGGAAGGGTACTAGTACCTTGCCAAGGGTACTAACACAAGTTGTTGTGGATCTACTAAACTGATGTCCCAAAGGACTAGGTTGTCGGTCCTATACTAGCGGGTTACCCCAATTAAGGTGTTAGTCCTTAACTGGTGGGAAATATCTAAAATACCCTCAACTTAAAAGCTAAAAAAAGTGTGCAAGAGGGTACGACTTGGCTCCCCCTAATTCGTACACACAACATATGAGTGGCACCAATCACTCGTACCCTAGACAGAATGTTAGACTCCAATATTGTCCAAAGTAATACTTCATAGACCAACTCCTGTCCATAACATATGATTAGTATGCTAGAATTGTACCCTAGGTAACCTACCAAGAGCTTGACACACTGAGTAACATACAAGTGGCTCTCCTATCTCGTACTATCAACATATAACCCTTATGATGTCCACTCATAACTTGGATAGAAAACAACTAAAATCGCATTGAGTAACATTTGACCAAGACCCCTAAACCATGCCCACATAATATGACAAATAAGCATGAGTCATATGATATCAGAAGCTCAAACTCAGGAAATTTCTAAGGGTCAAAATCCAAGATGTTTTAGGGTGTTAGTACTTTGCTAAGGATACCAATACTGGTTATCGTGGATCCACTAAATTGATGTCCCAATGGACTAAGGTGTTAGTCCTCTACTAGCGAGTGACCTCTATTAGGGTGTTAGTCCTTAATTGGTAGGTGACCCCTCATAACCTATGCTGGAAACTTACTTCTAAAACTTAGGGACTTCTACTAAAGGTCTAAGTCCTCAATTGGAGGGTGAGTCTTCATACCTACATTCACCCGGTGCTAAGTTCTACTCCCAACTTAACTAACGTTGCTGCTAATAAAATATGCTTAACAAGACTGATACTGATAAATACTCAACCTGATAATATTTCAAATTTAATTAAGCATGCTTTGAATACTTATAACCTAAAATTTGTAACATGCATGAATATCTAGGTATTGGGTACTTATAACCCACCAACATAGACTAATACAACGGAACATGATAAGGAATAAACTGACCATGGTATAAAAAATCATGAAGATTACTCAATATTTCAATGATTGATCATGTTATGGACAGTAAAATTATCAAACATATAGAAATGAAATTCTTATGTGAAAGCATATTTTCATGGTTCATGACCACAACAACTAAGATAAAGTTGAAAAATCTCATATTTGACTTGAAACCCATAAGAAGAGAAAATAGTTTATACTTGTAAATTAAGGAAGTTCTTGGGACTTGATGGCCGGAAGGGACCAAAGATGAAATCCCACATACCTGAGTGTGAAAACCTTGGGGAAATTTCTTGAGATTGAATTTGAACTTGAAAAACCATAGTTGCTTCTTTGGAGGTGAAAAAATACCCCTTGTAACTATTTTAGGTGGGAATACAATTAATTCATGAATTGGGGAATCTTGGGCATTTTATACCATCCTTTGGGAAGCCTAAATAACATGGGTTTGGCTTTTAAATAACTGGAAAATGACTTACAATTCTTTGAGAAATTGTATAGGAAATCCCAACTCCAGTTGTTTCAACTCACCTACCAACTCGTTATGATTGGTCATGAGTCGTGGTCTGAGACATAACCTGGAACTCGAATGCCTGAGCCTTCACTGTTCTGAGTGTGATTCCCCTTCATATGACTTGTATTCATTGATTAAGAGTCATAGGTCAGACTCATCATCACTGGCTAAGGCTGGGGAGGCCCTACTATTTTGACCACGAGTCCTTCCTATCACCCGTTGTCACAAGTTATGAATTGTAAGGTAGACTCATCATCCCTAGGTTGAAACTAAAGGTACTTTATATTAAGACTATGACTACTTGTAATGACTCATAATGTTTGATTATCGCTCATCACGTGATTCGTAGCCACTGGCAGTTGACTGATAATAAAAGGGAAAATTTGCATAACTTTTTGTCATGTTATCAGATTAAGGTGAGACTTGCGACGTTGGAAAAATAACTTGGTGGCCTATCTTTTGAGGGGTATAAATCTTGAAATTTTAGGGTATTACAAATGAAAAATCCAAATTAATGGCCTGATCAACATTGATGCTCACAAACACGAAGAATAGATAGTATTCACGAGGTATTGTTCACTAAATAGTATAAATACTCCAATTCTACAATTTTACTCTATATTTGGACCACCATGCTTTGATAAAGGAAATTATTAAAGGTTTATTTTATTTTTAACTTATAAATTCATAATTCCTCTATTTATCATTAATTTTATCTTCATAAATTCCTTTAAATCATGATTTTAAAATGGAAAATTGGGGGTTTTATCGGTAAACTTTAAAAAAGATATTTCATTATTTGTGCCTCAATTTTAAACTATTTTCATGTGGTTTTTGTCTTGTATAATTTTATAATACTAAGAATATTTTTTAAAATAAAATTTCAATTCTACTCCTTTCATTTTTTAACCCATTTTGAATTAACCTAAATATAGATATCGTTAGATTTCTTTTAACACATTGATGCTATTTTTGAATATTATAGTTGATTTTGTGGTCGTTCACAAAGGGTAAGGCTCTGTTTTGAGTCACTTTAGAGTGGGATTTCATCATTTCAAAGTGGATTATGGCTTAACGTCTTTCAGATTAAGTAGGGTAGTTAACTTATAAGTAAAATATACTATGGGTTGAGGAAAATAACAATATGGTTTATGTTTTAACTATTATTTTATGATTGTACACTCGTGTGGGTATTATATTCTATTATGGTTGGTTTGTGATATTGTGTGCTGCTAGTGTAGGGGCTTTAATTAACATCATTAGCCTTATATCAATCAGAACAGTGAATAGAGTTCCATTACATATTGATTATCTCACTAATCAATATCAAATATGAAAGAGAAATCCTTAAATTATTCAATTAGAATCTAAATGCCTTTATTCTAGGCATGATGCCCATTCGGGGGCATATTTTTGGCTTTGTCTGAGCATAGATTGCTTTTATCATGATCAAATACCAGAGTTAGTGATTAGTATAATAATAATGATGTCTTACATGATAATTTATTTTGATGGTGCATAATTGAAGTTGATAATCATGAATTATGGATGTATTGTGCTTATTTCTGGACTTACTTTTATTTACATATTCGTGTTTGATGGATTCAATATAATTATTTGAGTTGATTGTGAGGATTATATCCTGATTTGATACATATACATTCATGAAATACTGGTACTACAAAAATATTATTTTTGAAAGAAAATGAGATATCTTTCTAAAAACCCTCTCCATGAATACAAACCATAAAGGATAGACTAGATATAGTTATGAGATATAGTATACGGGTTACATACACCTCATGGGTCCTACCTAGTAGCTGCGAGCTCGGTGGGTGTAAACAGAAAGTCATGTGATGGCTTTCATCATTCATCCCATCCTTGGGGTGTATACATCTTTCTTGTTTTTCTTTAGTTTACTTGATTGTGCTTACTTTTTTTGTCTTTTTATATGTTTATTAGTCTTACTTCCATTTTTGTGTATTCATTTATTAGAACTGTTAGTGGAAACGGTATGAACTGCCATTTGAAACTTTTCAGCTTGTAGGTGATGTGCTCATAGTATATTTTTCTAATCTTATGTCCAACTTTTCTCAGTTAATATATGAAACCTTCTGAGAACAAGTGGCCTTATACTCATCCATAATATTCCCTTTCATTGTAGATATAGGTTCGAGTATGAGACACGATGTTTTAGTTTCTGTGAGATTAGGTTGAACTTTGAAGTACCGATGTACTCCAGAGTTAGGGGCTGGCTTTTGAACTTCATCTTAATTCCTTTATGTCTTTACTTACTTTTGAAGATAGAGATGTATTTTTAGTACTTTTTTGGGTTGTATTAGATGCTCTTGAATTATGACACCAGTTCTTTAGTTTATTATGATATTCATTTCAGTTTTGTGCTATTATTAAAAAAGTATTAGTCTAAATTCCTTTAAGAAGTTTTGACTTAATATTATTTATGTTGATATTTGTATTATATTATTAGTTTGGGTGATCTACATACTTATCAAGGATAGGCTGTGACAGGTCCCATCATGTCCTAGTTTTTAGGACATGACAGATTTGGAGTTGTTTGGAAACTTTATCATTGTTAAGCTTAAAGGAGTATCACAACCCATTTTCTAAGGTCATGATGGCACCAATTATAACCCACTAATAGGTAAGCTAGCCCATAGTCCAAAATATTGGGTAACAGATTATCAGAAGAAATGAAGGAAATAATGAACGAACTTAAATAAAAGACTAATAAAGAATAAAACCCCAAAACCTGGGGAAGCTTTTACAATAGCTTCTAATACAACAAAAGTACAAAATGAAATACAAAGAAAATATACATGTGCAAACCATCACCGAATACAAAATAGATATAAGTCTAATCACTACAAGGAAGAGAAGGAATACTCTGAATGTCAGGGGCTCACCCTAAATCTCCAATCCAGATCTGCTCAACATGATGCATATATCAATGGTGAGAACTCATACTATGATCTGAAGGTTATAGAAGTGTAGTATGAGTACCAAACACGTGGTTCTCAAAAGTCATCAACCGTATGGATCCAAAGATAATGCAAGCATAATTAACATGTAAATTAAGTATATAGACTGCTGGCAACTATCTAAGAAACTTAACATAATCATGCTAATAGGTCAATAAGGGTAAAATTTCCTATTCTAACAATACTCAGGAACTAAAGTACAATATTGTATATCATTAGCCAATATATAGATGAAGAGTGAAGAAAGGATATATAGTAGTAATTCAAGTCCAAAGAATACATATACGATATGAATAAATAAGTAAAGGGAGAAATATAAGGTAATATCATATACATATACATACATATATATAGATAGATAGATATATATATAAATACCTATGTAGGACTAAACTAAGAGATAATAACTTGAGGGATTCAATCTAACCTCTGAAGGATCATAGATAAGAAGTAAAGCTAATACTATCATAATTCGAGTCTCTAACCAAAAGATGAGTAAACATGAGATAATCTAACAATAATGTATCTTACTATGAGAAAGAAAAGAAATAAAAAATGTAATGACAGTATTGTGTACCAATCCATAGTCATATTGCCATGAACTAATCATAATAATAAACAATAAAGTAACTGGCTAGTCTACACAAATAATATCCTAATCGGGCACCCATAATCCCAAAAGGTGTAATTATTCACTCAGCAAATATAAGACCCCACAAAACTTTCAACCATTTTATTTTTGACCCTTCCAGATTCACAATGTTAATTTTTGACTTGAATTATGTTACGGGATATTAAATGTGCGTTTTGGGAAAGTTTTAGAATTTTCAAAAGGGTTTTGGGGTTATTTGAGACCCTGGGGCAGTAAGCCTTTATGATAATGGCATGCTATGGAGGTTATCCTCCACGATAAGGGTTTGGCATGGAGGCTACCCTTTATGATAAGGGTGTTCAACGCTCCTATATTAATTTTGCCCAATTTTTATTTTTTCACTTAGGGTCAGGGGTTTTGGTCTTTTTATCCCTTGTACAACTTTTAAATATTACATTTTTCATAAGTGGGACCTGCTTGGGGGTTTTGATGTTGTTTTTGGACATGAAGCACAATGGTGCAATATGTGTATCGATATTCTTATATTGATAAGTAGAATGTGTTTTGATAGCTTGGCATATTGAGGAGTCTTCTTGGAAAGGAGATTAAATATTTAGCTGTTCGTTAAGCTTTCTTCAGTGTCGAGGTAGACTAGGTTTGTCCCTTGTTAGATTAAGCTATGTCATAGTAGGTTTATGATTCATTGTTGGATTTAGGATAGGTTTTAGGTGTTGGGCTAATGAAACACAAGACTTGGGGTTAGTTCGGTGTTTAGGCTAATTTGAAATTATAAATTTAAAACATTTATCTTGTTCCTCATACTTTAGGTGAATTAGGCTTCATTTCTTATTCTTGGCATAAGAATGTCCTAGATCGCTCAAGTTAGATAAAAATGCTTTTGTTACGCATGTTTAGGGTAAGTTTGGCCTTAGTTGCTTACACTCACAAAGGTTGACTTAATTTCTATTGGACTTAGTTAATGTATTTGGGAAGAATCTTTACCTTAGGACTACTGTGTTTAGCTATACATCTAAAATGTGGATTCAAATACCATAAGCCTAGTTCGGGTAGAATTTTGCCTAAAATGAAACTTGAGTATTTGAAGTGGACTCTTAACCCACTTTAGACTATGACATATATTAGCTTAGGTGGAACTGTTGTGCTTATTAGACTCTTGAAAATATGTATCGAGGTAATATTAAGAAATATTAATACTTGATGGTTATGTTTGTTGATGTGACGGTTGATGCCTATTGACGATGCTATTATTTATGTATATTGATGATACTATTTATGATATGGATTATATATATCGACTCCAGAAGATGATTATGTTTATGATTATATCTACCCCATTTGAGTCCGGGGATGACTATGGAACTATTGATTATATTTATCAGTTTGAGTTTGACTATTAATTATTTATCGGTTCAAGTATGGATATTAATTATATTTAATGGTTAGAGTCTGGATATTGATTATTTACCAGTTCAAGTCTAGCTAATGATTTGTTTGAGTCCAGATATGCATATTATTCTATGATGACATACTTTTTATGATTAATAATATCATGACGTGAGATTAAAGGTAGCAAATTTGCTAACTCCGAAAATAAGAAAATGATTATAATGTGGTATAACATAAAGGGACTATAATAATTAAATGGATTGGTTAATAAGTGATGATTAGATATTAAATGGTGAATAATGAGCAACGATGATAAGGTTGTTAAATAATGGTAACATTATGAAATGTGGGTAAATTTTTGAATGATGGTTAAATGACAATAAAGGTTAGTTATAATGTCGATTTATTGCTTATTCTTCTCTTGAGTGTACTCTCCAATTTTACGGGAGACTGTGATGACTCCTTTACTTTTCAGCACCCATTGGCGTATGGGAGCCAATTTTGTAGTTTGTTATTGCTTGTGTGATATTACATTACTTAATGTTATTATTATGGTTATATATGTATTATGCGCAGTGGTATTGGAGATAATTTAGGTTCACTTTTGTACCTTGACTTAGTTATGATATCTTGCATTTTTTCATACTTATATCATAATATAGCTCAGTCGGCCGATGATGCCTACTGAATACCCATTGTGTTGGTAATCATACTATACTTTTGTATCATTTTTGTATAGATCTGAGCATTAGTTGTCATAGTTGATCAATGTTCATACAGTGATTGATTTTTTAAGATAGGGTGAACTCTTGGAGTTTGCGTCGCCCATTTTTCTCTATCTTTATATCCGATCTTTTGTTTTGAGATAGATGTATTGACTATTCTAAATACTTAGGTTGTATTTTATTATTACTAGATTTTCTTGTACTAGCTCTAACAGGTCGTGGGATTGGTATTTTGTATTGACTACTTATTCTATCAAGAACCTTTATTTATTTATATATTCCATTTTGGAAATTCTCTTATGTTGGCATTTCCTACCAAATTAAATCATTGCATTAGCTCTGGGTTATGGTTTTGCTTACCTATTGGTAGGATTTAGTAGGTGCCATCATGACTCATTAATCAGATTGTTACATCTGAGGTAACTCGGACTGGCTAGTTTATGAGGTTGAATCCCCCAACCTTTACAAGCTCTAAGGTGGAGGAGTATCTTTAGGGGTTTATTGATGAGAAGTAGAATATTTTCAAGGTTATCTATGCTACTTATTTAGAGGGTGTGGTGTTTGCTACTTATCAGTTGAAGGATGTGGCTTACCAGTGGTATGAGGAGTGAGAAGCAATATGGGGTGAGGATGCCAAGTCGGTGATGTGAGATGAGTTTTTGTGTTTTATTCTTTATCACTTCTTTCCTCAGGAGTTGAGGAAAGCTAAGGTCAAAGATTTTATAACTTAAAGTAAGGTAAGATGAGTATTAATGAGTATGTTATGAAACTCCAACAATTGTCTTGTTATGCTCTAGTATTGGTGTCTAATCTGAGGTCTCGAATGAGAAAGTTTGCTTCTCGATTGTCCCATGATTTGGTGTTGGAGTGTAAGTCAGCTATGTTAAATAATTATATGACTATCTCCAAGCTGGTGGTTTATATGAAGCAGGTAGAGGATGAGAAAAAAACCAAGTATAGATAGAAGAGAGGCAGAGCAAAAAGTTTATATACTTAGAGTAGGGTATAAATCAGTAGAACCTTAGGAGAGATAGTAGACAGTGGACTAAGAGGATGAATTAGGGAAATTCATATTCGACGGCTAATTCTCCTTCTCCTAAACCTTATAGTGATCATCACTTTTAGGCTTGCAACGGTCCTAAGGCACAAGGTTCCTAATATCAGGTTAATGGAGCTCAGTCAACCCCACCTTACCCTTTATTATGATTTTGTGAAAGCTTCATCGTGGATATTATGAGGAAGAGATAAATGATGCTATAATTGCAGTCAGCTTGGTCATATGCAGGAAGATTGTCCTTTGGCCAGGGTTGTCACTAGAGCTAATTAGGTCCTGGTTGCCACTTCTTTGGCTCTTGCACCTAAGGACACTACTTCTGGTACCGACACTAGCTGAAATCATCTCTATGCACTTGCTACTAGTCAGGAGGCATCCCCAGATGTTGTTACTAGTATGTTATAACTCTTCTCTCGTGATGTTTATTTATTGATCCAAGTTCTACCTTGTCTTATGTTACCCCTTATATGGCTGTATATTTTGATTTTGGTCCTGAAAGTATTTTCGACCCCTTTTCTGTGTCTACTCTAATGAGTGATTCTATTATTGCTAGAAAGGGTTATGTAGTATCCATCTGTCATAGGAAGACATTAGTGGATTTTATAGAACTTGATATGGTGGATTTAGATGTAATATTGGGGATTGATTGGTTTTGTTCGTTCTATGCTTCTTTCGATTATAGGACTCAAAAGGTCACTTTCTATTTTCCGAATAAACCTATGATTGTATGGGAGGGGAGTTTTTATTACCTAAAGGAAGGTTTATTTCCTATCTTAGAGCTCAGAAATTGATTTCCAAGGGGTGTCTACATCATCTAGTGCGGGTTAAGGATTCTGACTCTGAGAGTCCCTCATTGCAATTTGTACCTGTGGTTAATGAATTTCTTAAAGTTTTTTTTTCAATCATTTTCCTGGAATTCCTCTCATTAGAGAGATAGATTTTGGGATTGATCTTTTACCGAATACCCGTCCCATTTCTATTCCTCCTTATAGAATGACTCCGGGTGAATTAAAGAAGCTAAAAGAGTAGTTAAAGGGCCTTTTTGATAAGGGTTTCATTCATCCTAGTGTTTCTTCATGGGGTACTTTTATACTTTTTGTGAGAAAGAAAGATGGGTCCCTTCAGATGTGCATAGAATATCGTTACCTAAATAAGCTAATAGGAAAAAATAAGTATTTTCTTCATAGGATTGACAATTTTTTTGACCAGCTTTAACGTGCTAGCTTTTTCTCTAAGATTGATCTTCATTTGGGCTATCATTAACTAAAAATTAGGAAGATTGATATTCCCTAAAAATTAGAGGATTGATTTTCCCAAGACTACTTTTCAAATCCGGTTGACCATTATGAATTTTTGGTTATGTCATTTGGGTTGACTAATGCTCTAACTACTTTCATAGATCTTATGAATCGAGTGTTTAGGCAATCTATGGATTTTATTATTATAGTCTTTATTCATGACATCTTGGTACATTCTAAGAGTGAGGAGAATCATTCCAATTACCTTTGGATTATGTTGTAGAATCTTAAGGACCAGAAATTGTATGAAAAATTTCCTTAGTGTGAATTTTGGTTTAGTTTCATGACCTTTCTTGGGCATATTATTTATAGTGAAGGGATCAAGGTAGATTAACAGAAAGTTGAGGCAGTTAAGAGGTGGCCTAAACCCACGACTCCAACTAATATTAGGAATTTTTTGGGCTTGGTTGGGTATTATAGGAAGTTTATGGAGAGTTTTTCATCCATTGATGCTCCGCTGATGAAGTTGACTCAGAAAAGGTTAAGTTTTGTTGGTCTGATGCTTGTGAGTGTAGTTTTAAGAAGTTGAAAGATAATGCGACTTTTGCACCAATTCTGACCCAGCAAGAGGGTGTTAAGGGGTTTCTTGTGTATTATGATGTGTCCCATGTAAGATTGGGTTGTGTTTAGATGTAGCATAGTAAGGTTATAGTCTATTATTCCAAGCATTTTAAGGTTCATGAAATAAATTATCTGACTCACAACTTAGAGTTGGCAGTTGTGGTTTTTGCATTGAAAATCTAGTGCCATTCTCTATGTGGAGTGCA
The DNA here is from genome assembly GCF_002878395.1 of Capsicum annuum. Taxonomy (NCBI): domain Eukaryota; kingdom Viridiplantae; phylum Streptophyta; class Magnoliopsida; order Solanales; family Solanaceae; genus Capsicum; species Capsicum annuum. Next base: position 81,321,591 of record NC_061116.1, on the reverse strand, counting down.
TATAGATATCTATTCAGACCATATGAGCTTACAGTATGTGTTTAAGCAGAAGGAATTAAACCTCAGCAGAAGCGGTAGCTCAAATTTCTTAGTGATTAGGACATGAGCCTTTACTACCATTTAGGTAAAGCTAATGTGGTTGTTGATCCTCTCAACAGGTTGTCTATGGAGAGCCTGTTTCACATTGATGAGGAGAAAAGAGGGTTGGTAAAGGATATTCATAGGTTGGCTAACTTGGGAGTTCGTCTCTTGGACTCTGAGGATAGAAAAGTGATTTTTCAAGAAGTGGTTAAATTATTTCTTGGTACTGAGGTGAAGGAGAAGCAGGATTTGGATCCTATAGTTATACAGATTAAGGATGATGTGTTTTAACAAAAGGTTATGGCGTTCGAAATTGCGAGGAGATGGCATCTTGAGGTATCAAGAAAGGTTATATGTTCCTGATGTTGATGGGTTATGGGAAAGGATTTTGATGGTGTCTCGTGAGTCTAGATATGCAGTTCATCCAGGTTCGACAGAGATGTACCATGATTTGAAAGAAATCTACTAGAAAATAATATGAAGAGGGATCTGGCAAACTTTATGGCTAAGTGCATGGTTTGTCAGCAAGTCAAGGTTGAATATTTGAGTCCAGTGGCATGTTTTAAGAGATGGATTTGCCCATGTGGAAGAAGGAGATGATTATATGAACTTTATTACGTGTCTTTCACAGTGTTGCAATACAATTGATTTTATTTGAGTCATTATGGATAGGATGGCCAAATCTACTCATGTTTTGCCTGTAAGGACTAATTAATCAGGAGAGAATTATGCTATGTTATTTATTCAGGAGATAGTTAATTTGTATGGAGTGTCGGTGTCCATAATTTGGATTGAGGTATGTATTTTTTTTCTTATTTCTGGTGTGTATTTCAAAAAGGATTGGGTACTCAGGTAACCTTAGCATCGCTTTCCACCCTAAAATAGATGGACAAGTGGAGCGGACTATTTAGTCTTTAGAGGATATTCTAAGGGTCTATGTGGTTGATTTTAAAGGTAGTTGGGCAGATCATTTACCTCTTATAGAGTTTGTGTACAATAACAGTTACCATTCTAGCATCCAAATGGCTTATTTGGAGGTTGTTTATGGTAGGAGCTGTAGAGCCCTTATTGATTGGTCTAAGGTTGCTGAGACTAGGTTGTTTGGTTCTGACTTGGTTCACCCAGCCATGGAGAAGGTGACAGTGATTAGAAAGAGACTTAAGACTACTGAAAGTCGCCAAAAGTCTTATATGGATGTGAAGCAAAGGGAGTTAGAGTTTGAAGTAAGCAATTGGGTATTCTTAAGGTATCTCCTATGAAAGGAGTCATGAGATTTGAGAAGAAGGGGAAGCTCAGTCCTCGTTATGTTGGTCCATATCAGGTTGTGAGGATAATTGGGAATATTGCTAATGAGTTAGATTTACCAACGAGTTTGACTTTGATTCATCCCATTTTCCATATGTTTATGCTGAAAAAGTGTGTGGGTGATCCTTCTTTGATAGTGCATATTGAGGATGTTAGTGTTTTAGATTCGTTATCTTATGATGAGGTCATGGTGGAGATATTGGATAGTCAAGTTCGTAGATTAAGGACAAAGGTCGTGGCTTCAGTGAAGGTTCATTGGAGGAATCAAAAGGTTGAAAAGCTACATAGGAAGCTGAAGAAGATATGAAAGCCAAGTATTCATTCTTGTTCCCCGGGTTGGATAAAATTGCTTAAGGTTTGGGTTTTATTTCCCAATTGTTGTATTTTGAATTTGTCCTTTGATTCTAATGTCTTATTGTTATTGTGATACGCAGCAAAAATTTCAAATTTTTTATTTTTCACCCTCCTGCATGTGTAATGTCAATTTTTGATTTAAATTATGTTAATGGGTGTTAAAAGGGTATTTAGGAAAATTTTCAAAATTTTCAAATGGGGTTTGGGGTCATTTTTGGGCCTCGAGGCAATAAGCCTCCACGATAGTGGCTTGCCATGAAGGTTAGCCTCGGTGATAAGGGTGTGGCATCGAGTCTTCCCTCTGTGGTAAGGGCGTGCCGCGCTCCTATGTTAATTCACTTAGTTTTTGTTTTTTTCACTTGGGGTGATGGGCTATTGGTCTTTTTACCCCTTGTATGACTTTTAAAGGTAAAATTGAACCTTTTCCTTTAGCTTTCAAGATCAAACTCCATTCTTTCTTTCTGAAACTCAAAACCTTTGAAAGTTCAAGGGTTTTGCAGAGAATTCAACATCTAAGATCCAAACATCGAATTCTCTTCAAATTATTCTATATTTCAGGAATGTTGCTCATCTTCAACTTGAATTTTTGCATTATGGAATCTATTTAATCAATATTCATGTGTTTTACTTGATGGGTTTTAAATTGAGTTGAGGGGTTTTGATGGTTATTACTAGAATTGTTTTCCCGTGATTTAAATGGATTATTCATTCTTTAATTTATGATTCTTTGGACAATTGATGCATTAATTTAATGGTTTGAATGAGGAACATGTGTTTCCCCGAATTGTTGTAATTTTGGCTTATTAATTGCATTAACCTCAACCAAATTTTTGACTTGATATTGAATATGGATAATTTATTTTTTTTAATATGTATTTTGAACCCATTGCATTGCATTAAGGATAAATAAATGAATATGGAGTTTGATGGCCTTGGTGGCATTGGTTTGGTTCTAAATGGAACTTGGGAGTCAATTTGGTTATATGGATTGTTTTGGCATAAATATATTAGCTTGCAAGCATTATTGGAATGATTATATCATATTGGTAAATTTCTTAATAAATGACTCTTGGGTTAACGGTTGCGTTATGTGCCCAGTATTTTAATTTGATCTTAAAGGGAGTTATTTATCTCACTGTGAAGGTGTAGATCCTGGGGGGATCAACACTGGAAACCCTGTTTGCTGGCATTAGGAGTCCATGTGAGTATGCTTGGTGCACACATTATATATATATATATTGGGAGGGCTATAGCCTTGATGTCTTTAGCCTTTCCTTAGTTTTTCCTCAGTTCATACGCTAACACGCACTGGCCCTTTCAGAAGGAGGGCTGAACCCATGTATCCCATGGGTTACTTTAGGACGGAGCGAGCTACATAGTTTAGGTTAGTACTTTAAAAATATCATGTTCATGACCCTTGTCGCAATCTCATCATAATATATCTATGTATATAAATGTTGTGCATATGGTTTTTGACTGGTTTCTAGAAATGGCATTATTTTATCACCTTTCCAAAGTTATATGCTAGGACTTAACTCACTGATCTTCCCTGGACGCTACATTATTTCATAATGTCAGGTCTAAAGGGTTTTCTATTGATCCCGTGCAGTATTAGGTTATTTGGTATTCCTGTGGATATGCTGTGAAGTGGTGAGCCTCCCATCTTTCTGAAGGCCTAGACATTTTGTTGTTTTCAGTACTGTCTTAGTATTTTATTTTGGATTCATTTTGGTCATAGTCGGGTGCATGTCTCGACTTAGTTGGTATTTCTTATTTTAGAGACTCTTGTGGACAAGTGTCGGTTGGTTATTTCTTTGGTATTTCTTGTTTTAGAGACTCTTGTGGACAAGTGTCGGTTGGTTATTTCTTCGGATTCTTAGAATTGTATTATAATACCCCGTAAGATTCTAGACGAGATTCCCGCTATGCGTCCCATGTTTAGAAGTTCCAAAGACATTATTTCACACTAAATACAAGTGACATGGTCATTTGAACACCCCATGATTTCGAACATTTTATTTTTTGCCTTCCCAAGTTCTAAATTGATTCATGATTTAAAATATGTTTATAGATGTTAAAAACATCATCCGGGAGAGTTTCTGAATTTTCAAAAGATATTCGGGGTGTTTCAAGACCACGGAGGCAGCATGCCCCTGCAATTTTGTCATGCCATGAAGACTGGCCCTCCATAATACATAGCGTATCATGAAGGTTACTCTCCGCAATATGCATTATACCATAGAGGCTAGCCTTCACGATAGTCTCCGTGCCACGAAGTTTGTGTAAACTCAGAGCTTAATTAAATGGGTGAGGGGTATTTTCATCTTTTCCACTCTCCCTAATCACCCAAATCATGACTTAAAAACCCAAGTGGGGCATTATTTTCCCCATTCATCATCAGTTAACTACGTATAATCATCTCCCATTCTCAAGAACACAAAAATCAAAGCTCCTTCCTTGAATTCACCTATTCAAGGTCCCAATTTCATTTCTTCTACAAGAATTCAAGTAACTCAGGTATGTGGGATATGAATCAATGGTTTTCTTCCACCTATTGAGTCCCAAGATTTCCTTGTTTTCAAGTATAAACCCTTTTTTCCACATTTTATGAAATTTCAATGTTAAGCATAAATTTACTCAATTTTCTCTTGATAGTTTTGAATACAAACCATGACATTTTGTTTCCCCATGTGAATTATACGCTTACATTCTTTTTAATCTTAATCATCCATATAATGCTCAGTTGATACCATGTTAATTTATCAAGTTATGAATCAAACCATTTAAGCATGTTGTCCTCATAAGTTTAATATATTCACATACTCATAATTTTGGATTTCATCAGTTTAGTGAAATATATTATATTTCAGGTCTACGAATCATGAATTTCCTTATAATATTGTAAAAATGTCATTGTATTCAAGTATTATTTAGTGTTAGTGGGTTAATATTGTAAAAATGTCCTTGTATTCAAGTATTATTTAGTGTTAGTGGGTTATGAACACCCAATACCCATATTTTTATGCATATTTTTTATTTCAAGCAATAAGTCAGTCAGATCATGATTTTACTACCATATTCAGATTATCATATTCATGTTGAGCAGTTATCAATTGCGAGTCCCTTTAACTTTAATCAATTCAGTGTCAGTTCACTAGGGAGTAGGTTTTAGCATCAATCAAACCTAGGGATGAAGGCTCACCTGCCAGTAGAGGACTGAGGCCTTCAGTAGTAGTACCTAAGTTCGTAAACTACGTAGCCAGTGTAGGTTATGAGATGTCACCCACCAGTAGAGGACTGACACTCTTTTAGGGGTCATCCTCTAGTAGAAGACTGACACCCTTGTCCTTCGAAGTACTAGTTTAGTGGATCCATACAGCTAGTGTTAGTACCCATGGCAAGGTACTGAGACCCTTCCAAATGGGGTTTCAAATTGGACCCGATTAGCTTAGATTGGACATGTTGGTTACTTGATAGCTCTTATAGTTTCAGTTCAGTACTCTGATTATATCAGTTCAGGTTTGCATGACCAAGTGTTTAGTTTACCAGCTATTCTATAAGTCAATTTTACAGATTACTTCAGTACATGCTTTACATGGTCTTGTATTTATTTTACATATTCATGCATTCATGCTCAGTATCTATATGTACTTCAGTTAGTTCTTATCTTACATACTAGTACATTCAATGTACTGACCACATACTCTCTATTGCGCTATATTGACTTTACAATATAAGTTCGAACGCTCAGTTCCCTGATTGCCCTTAGTCAGCTTATTGTCACTCAAAAGTAGTTGTGGTGAGTCCCCATCCATTGAGAACAATTCATTTTCAGTTATTGTCAGTATTTTCTTTATTTCATTCAGTCAAAGTTAGTTAGGGGTTTGTCCCATCAACTCCTCATGTTTTATAAGGTTTTAGATATTCAGACTTGTTTTTAGTTTTATCACCAGTTAGACGTGTTGGTTATTGTCTTAGTATTAGATCTTAATATTATTTTATCATTTAATCTTCCACATATGATGTTTATTTATTACTTTATTTAGTGCTCACAAAAAATACCAAATCATGTGTTAGCTTGGGATCTCTTGTGGCCTTAAGTACTGTGTTACGACTAGGGGGAAGTCTTAAGTTTTGACAAGCTTGGTATCAGAGCCTAAGGTTTTAAAGCATCCTAGGGTGTCTGAAAGACGCATTGAGTAGAGACTTGTGCATGGGTGCGAAGCATGCCACACTTATGGGCAAAAGGCTATGAGATATTTTAGGAAAGTTTCCCTTCTTTCAGTATTTGTGCCTTGCAAAAGAGCGTGAGCTCTGTTGAATTTCCTTTTCTAACTCATTCTTCATCCTTTTACAGAAAATTCCTACTAGAAGAAATAATAGAAGAAGGAGTGGGGATCAGCCTACAGCACCACCTATTTAATGAGACCCTCTAAACGAACATGTTTCCCATGTTGAATACAGGACCACTTTCACTATTTTGGCCTAGACTGTGGCTGCATAGAACAATCAGCAAGTTGTTGCCCCAGCCAATATATTAGTGAGCACGATAGCAGCTAGGATCCAAGACTACACTCGGATGAACCCACCATTATTTTTTAGGTCTAAGTCTGAGGAGGATCTATAAGAGTTTATGGATGGTGTGTAGAAAGTGATAGATATCATGGATGTTAGTGCTTGTGAGAGTACTGATTAGTTGTTTACCAATTGCAAAGAGTGGCTCATACTTAGTTCAAGTAGTGAAAGGAGAATAGAGGTGTTGAGGCAGGACCGATAGAGTAGGAGGAGTTTGCTACAACCTTTTTATGCAGATTCATTCCACTTAAATTGAGGCCGGCCAAGGTGTAGGAGTTTATAAATTTAAAGTAGAGGAACATAAGGGTGAAGAATTACTCACTTAAGTTTACCAATTGGCGAGGTATGCTCAAACTATGGTTGCTAATTCTATGGCTAGAATGAGTAAGATTATGTCTGGTGTGCCAAATGGTGTAGTCAAGGAGTGTAGAACAGCTATGTTCATTATAGATATGGACCTTTCTAGGTTAATGGTCCATGCTAAACAGATTGAGGAGGAGAATCTCAAAGAAAAAGAAAGGGAGAACAAGAGGGATAGAACTTGTAGGTTCAACTTCTCACAGTAGAGGTCTGGTGGTGTAAATTGTTCTCAATTCCTCCAGAAATTTCAAGCTCCAGCCCCTTCAAGCCAGTGCGCCAGTACTAAAGTTCGGGCAGGACAATCAGGATAAAACGTCAGTCTTTAAGTCCCAAGGTAGCGTGAATAGTAGTTGTACCAATCCATTTTATAAGAGATATGGTAAGAACTATTAGAGAGAGTGCAGGGAAGGCAGTTATGTGCGTTTTGCATGTGGCAATCCAGGCCACAAGATCAGGGATTGCCTAGTGGTTTCTTGGAAGGGAAAGAATTTTTGTCAACAAGGTCAGTCCAATTTTCCATCAGTCCTAATGGGCTGTCCGACTCAGCAAGGCGCCATCTCTAGTTTCACCAGTGGGCAGATTTAGAATTGACTTTCTACTTTACAGACTTGACATTATCAGGAAAGTTCCCCTGATGTGATTACGAGTACGTTACAAGTCTTCTACCTTCACGTGTATGCATTGTTACACCTTGGAGATTCACTTTTTTTTGTGGCTCCTTATATAGATATAGACTTCACTATCATTCCTGACATATTATTAATGCCCTTCTCAGTGTCTACAATAGTGGGTAATTTTATTTAGCTAAATAGGTATACAGAAATTACCTGGTCATAGTGTCTCAGAAAGTCACTCTAGTTGACCTTGTGGAGTTAGAGATGACTAATTTTGATGTTATTCTCGGCAAAGATTAGCTCCACTCATGCTATGCCTCAGTTTACGATAGAAACAGAATAGTCCATTTCTAATTTCCTAATGAACCTGTCATAGAATGGAGGGGCAGCAACTCAATACCTTTAGGACGATACATCTCTTATCTTAAGGCAAGAAAGATGATATCCAAAGGTTGTATTTACCATCTTAGTCAAGACAAGGACTCAAATTTTGAAACCCCAAGTCTTGAGTCAGTTCTAGTAATGAGTAAGTTTCCAGATGTTTTCCCTGAAAAAAGGGAAATTGACTTCAGAATAGATTTCCTCCTAAATACCCAGCTTATCTCAATTCTACCTTACAAAATGGCTCTAGCTGATCTTAAGGAACTGAAGGAACAGTTGAAAGATCTCTTAGATAAAGGTTTCATCAGGCCTAGTATTTCTCCGTGGGGTGCTCTAGTTCTTTTCATGTGCAAAAATGATGGTCCCTCAGAGTATGCATCAATTTATGTCAATTAAATAAAGTCAAAATAAATAATAAGCATCCTCTCTCTAGGATTGATGACTTGTTCGACCAACTTTAGGTTGCAAGCTATTTCTTTAAAATAGACCTCAGATCCGACTATCATCAGCTTAGAGTCAGAGAATGTGACATATTAAAGACAGCCTATAGAACTCGATATGGTCACTTTGAATTTCTTGTTATGTCTTTTGGACTGAAGAATGCTCCTATAACTTTTATGGACTAGATGAACAGGGTGTTTAAATAATACTTGGACATGTTCATCATAGTCTTCATAGATGACATCCTCATTTATTCTCGTATTGAATGTGATCATGCAAACTATATGAGGATTGTATTGAAGACCCTTGAGGATCACCAGTTATTTGCTAAGTTCAATAATTATGAATTCTGGTCGAGATCAATAGCTTTCCTTGGTCACATTATTTTTTATGATGGTATTCGAGTTGTTTCTTAAAAGACTAGAGCAGTAAGAAACTAGCCTGAACCTATCTCTCCATTAGATATTAGGACTTTCTTTGATTTAGTTGGTTACTATAGATGGTTTGTCGAAGGATTTTCTTCTATTACTTCCCCTATGTCTTGACTAACCTAAAAGAAAGTCAAATTTTAGTGGTCAGATTCTTGCGAGAAGAGTTTTCATGAGTTGAAGACTCGACTCACTTATACTCAAGTATTGACTCTACCAGAGGGTCTAGATGGGTTTGTAGTTTATTGTTATGCTTCTAGATTTGGTTTTGGTTTTGTGTTGATGCAGCGAGGTAAGGTCATAGCTTATGCCTCCTGACAACTTAAACCCCATGATAAGAATTACTCGACCCATGATCTTGAGTTGGTAGTGGTAGTCTTTGCCTTAAAGTCTTGGAGGTATTACCTTTACGGGGTTCTTGTTGATATGTTTATGGACCATAAGAGTTTACAATATGTGTTCACTTAGAATGATCTAAATCTTCATCAGAGAAGATGGCTTGAATTATTTGAAGACTATGATATGAGTGTGTTGTATCACTCGGGTAAGGCTAATGTAGTGGTTGATGCACTTAGTAGATTGTCTATAGGAAGTTTTGAGCATGTTGAGGAGGATAAGAAAGATTTAGTCCATGAGGTTTATCAACTTGCTAGATTAGGTGTTCGGTTGGTTAATTCGTCCGAAGGTAGTAGATGGGTTCATAATGGTTCGATTGGTTGAGTTGGTCAAAGGTAGTATATGGGTTCATAATGGTTCAGAATTTTCTTTAGTGTCTGAAGTGAAAGAAAAACAAGACAGGGATCCTATTTTTGTCAAGTTAAAAGAGGCCGTTTGGAATCAAAAAGTTAAGGTTTTCTCCTAAGGTGGAGATAGTGTGATGTGTTGTTAGGGTAGGTTATGTTTTTCGAGTATGGATGGTTTGAGGCAATGAATATTAGCAGATTCACATGATATGAGAAATTCTATTTACCCAGGAGCCACTAAGTTGTCCCATGATTTGCGGGAAATTTATTAGTGAAAGGTTATTAAGAAAGATATTGCAAAATTTATGGCTAAGTGTTCGAATTGTCATCAGGTTAAGGTTTAGCACCAAAGGCCTAATGGTGGTAAGCTTCAGGAGTTCAGCATCCCCACTTGGAAGTGGGAAATGGTGAACATGGATTTTAATCAGGTTACCTTGTACGTGTCATCAGCATGATTCGATTTGGATTATTGGTGATAGAATGACCAAGTCAGCCCATTTCTTACTAGTTCATACTTCATATTCAATCGAGAATTAAGCTAGACTCTATCTCAAGGAGTTGGTAAAGTTGCATGGGGTTTTGTTGACCATCATTTCAGTTAGAGGTACCCAGTGTACCTCTCATTTTGGGAAGTCTTTTCAGAAAGGTCTTGGTACACAAGTTTATCTCAGTACAGCTTTTTATCCTCAAACATATGGTCAGGCAGACCGGACCATCCAGACTTTAGAGGAAATGTTGAGATCTTATGTTAACAATTTGAAGGGTAGCTGGGATGACCATGATTGAGTTTTCCTACAACAACAACTATTACTCTAGTATTTAGATGGCTTCATTTGAGGCTCTCTATGAAAGGAGGTATAGATAGGTTAGTTTAAAGTAGTTGAAGCTGCTTTTATAGGGCCAGATTTAGTAAATGAGGTGATGGAAAGAGTTTAATTGATTCAAGAAAGGCTGAAGATAGACCAAAGTCGACAAAAAGCCTATGCTGATATGAGGAGAAGAGATCTTGAGTTTTATATTGGTAACTTGGTATATTTGAAAATTTCACCTATGAATGGGATGAAAAGATTCGGCAAAAAAGGAAGCTCAATCCCTGCTATCTTGGCCCATATAGGATTTTAAGTTATTTTAGGAAAGTAGCTTATGAGTTAGAGTTGCTTGCAAATTTAGCATCAGTGCATTCGGTGTTTCATATCTCTTTGCTAAAGAAATGTATTTGTGACCCAGTTTTTGTTGTACTTTTAGAGAGTGTAGGCATGAAAGATAGAATTTTATACAAAAATATCCCAGTCGATATCCTTGATAGTCAGATTCGTAGGTTGAGGAATAAAGAAGTCCCCTTCATTAAGGTTCTATGAAAAAATCAGTCTGTTAAAGGAGCTACTTAGGAAGCAGAAGCAGATATGTGAGCCAAGTATTCCCATATTTTCTGTGTGAATTTAGATTTAGGTTAAGGTTATCTAAAATTGACTCTATTGTTTCCTATCTATGCTATATAACCATCCTCATGTTATAGCATGTATTCATTAGTTCATTTCAGTCCATACATCATATTTCAGATTTAGTTTTTTAATTATGATTTAGCTCAAAAGTATTCAGTATATGATCCCAATCTTCTTAGTACCTTAGCTCAGATAGTTTTATTTGGGGGGAAATGATCCTAAGGGGGAGATATTGTAATACCCCACAAGATTCTAGATGAGTTTCCATCTATCATCTCATTTTTACAAGTTCCAAAGTCATTGTTTCACACAAAGTACAAGTTACATGGTCATTTTAACAACCCAAGATTTTGAATATTTTATTTTTTCCTTTCCAAGTTTCAAACATTGATTTATGAGTTGAAATATGTTTAGGGATGTTAAAAGGGTCATTCGGGAGAGTTTTAAAATTTTTGTAAGAGGTTCAGGGTATTTTTGGACCCCGGAGGTAGTATACCTCCGTGATTTTTTCATGCCACAAAGGCTGGGCCTCTGCAATACATAGCATGTTATAGAGGTTAGTCTCTACGATACACAACATGTCATGGAGGCTAGCCTTTGTGACAGAGGTTGTGTAAATCCTACAGGTTCATTAAATGGGTAAGGGGCATTTGTTCTTTTCCCCTCTCCCTAATCACCCAATTCACGACTTAAAAACCTAAGAGGGGCATTATTTTCCCCATTCATCATCATTAAACAACGTATAATCATCTCCCATTCTCAAGAACACAAAAATCAAAGATCTTTCCAAGAATTCACACATTCAAGGTCCCAATTTCAAGTCTTCTAAAAAAATTCAGAAAACTCAGGTAAGTGGGATATCCATCATTGGTTTCCTTCCACACATTGAGTCCCAAGATTTCCTTATTTTCAAGTATAAACACTTTTTCCTCATTTTATGAAATTTAAATGTTAAGCATGAATTTACTCGATTTTCTCTTAATAGTTTTGAATACAAACCATGACATTGTGTATCCCCATGTGAATTATACTCTTATATAATTTATAATCTCATTCATCCATATCATTTTCAGTTTATGCCATGTCAATTTATCAAGTTATGAAATAAACCATGTGAGCATATTGACCTTGCAAGTTTAATATATTCTCATACTCATAATCAGGGATTTTATCATTTTAGTTAAATATACTATGTTTTGGGTCTACGAATCACGAATTTCCTTACAATATTGAGAAGATGTCATTATATTAAAGTATTATTCACTGTTAGTGGGTTATGAACACCCAATTTAATGAACCCCTGATACCCATATAATTATGCATTTTTTTACTTCAAGCAACAAGTCAGTCAGATCATTATTTTACTACCATAATCAAATTACATATTCATGTTGAGCAATTATCAATTGTGAGTCCTGTTAAATTTAATCATTACCAGTGTTAGTTCTGTCAGGATTTGGATTAAGCACCGAGCGAACCTAGGGATAAAGGTCACCCACCCGTAGAGGACTGAGATCTTTAGAAGCAGTCCCTAAGTTCCAAAACTACGTTGCCACCATAGGTTAAGCGATGTTACCCACCAGTAAAGGACTGAAACTCTCTCAAGGGTCAAATGCCAGTAGAGGACTGATACCCTAGTCCTTCGGGATGCTAGTTTAGTGGATCCACACAGCCAGTGTTAGTACCCGTGGCAAGGTACTAACACCCTTTCGACTGGGTTTAAAGGTTGGAGCCCGATTATCTCAGATTAGGCATGTTGTCTATATGATAGCTCCCACAGTTTCAGTTCAGTACTCAGGTTATATTATTTCAGTTTTACATGACCAAGTGTTCAGTTTACAAGTTATTCAATCAGTTAGTATTACAGATTACTTTAGTACATGCTTTACTTGATATTGCATTGGTTTTACATGTTCATGCATTCATGCTCATTTTCTATATGTACTTCAATTGGTTCTTATCTCACGTACCAGTACATTCCAAGTACTAACTACATACTCTCTTTTGTGCTATATTGATTTCACAATATAGGTTTGGACACTCAGTTCCCCGATCTCCCATAGTCAGGTTAGTGTCTCTTAGCAGCAGTTGGGGTGAGTCCTCATCCTTTGAGGACAAGTCATTTCTAGTTATTATTAGTATTTTCTTTATTTCAATTAGTCATAGTTAGTTGTGCTGGTTTCCCAACAACTCCTCATGTTTTAGAGGCTTTCAGATATTCAAACTTGTTTTCTGATTAATCAACAGTTCAAACATGTTGGTTATTGTCTCAATATTACAACTTAATAGGACTTTATCAGCTCATCTTCCACATATGATGTTTATTTATTACTTTATTTAGTGCTCACAGCAGATATCAGATTATGGGTTAGCTTGGGGTCACTTGTGGCCTTAAGCACCATTTTACAACTAGGGGGTAGTCTTGGGTTCTAACATGTATTCTTACTTATTTATTCTCATTTCTATTTTAGTTGACTTTTGTTGTTTATATTTATGTGTTCTTGAGATAAGGCTAATGTGGTGGTCTCCAACCCACTGTGGGCTTGAGATACCCATCACGGCTTGGCTCGGGGTCGGGTCTTGACATCAAACAATAATTATAGCTTGTACCTATGCAACCCTCATAAGGACAATGTATAGATACACCAAACAATTATACTTGTGATAGGAAATGCATATAAATGAATAGATGCAACATAAACCAATAGTAAACATGTCCATGAATCCTTCCTTATCATAAGCATCGAACTTGAACCACTTCCTTAACATAATAAGTACTCTATCAATGTTGGACTCAAATCAGAAATTGTATTATCATAAATGCCAAACTCGGATTAAAAATATTATCATAAGTTCCATGATTGAATAACCATTACGCGCGATCAAATTCGGGACTAAATCAACATAATAGCATAGTAAAGGTAGGAATCTCTCTTGATCAAAGTAAATAGTAGTGGTAAAAGAGTGGATAAACTTTAGGACATAATCAATCTTGGTCAAATTTTCAAAACATCATCTTTAGTTTCAAAAGCTTATAAATCATTAAATAAGGTAATACGATTTCCATTGTAAAATAATCAGTTTTAAAACTCAAAAGTCAGAATGAATCTATTTTTAGAAAATAATAGTACATCATGATTTTTGTTGGAATTGTACCACTAAATGAGCATGAATGTACCTAAAAGTACGCAAGTCATCACCAGTATCCAAATAATACAATAGTAAACACCTAAGTATCCATAAACTAGAAGCACGCCCTTTCTAAGGGTAGAATAATCACCTGGATTCCTACTGGTATCGTAACCATGGACTCGATCCCAATAATATACAATATAATATAATATTAATAATATAACTTAGATACTAAGGTAAATAGGGGCGGAAAGCTATAACAAGGGTATAATCGAAAAATAACCCCCCACATATACTAAGTAATACAATAAGTATTACGCTAAAGGATTTCTTATGTCAATCTATAGTTATTCAAGCCAATCATTAGATATAATAGTATTCTGCAGCCTTATAAGGTATTCTAGGCTAAGGTTTGCGTCAAATTGCTATTCTGAATTCTCTAAATAGGTTAAGGCATGATATACCAGTCATAATCACATCTTATAATCCCTACCTAAAATGCAATCTATACAATACACACTATTATTGAGAAACATAAATTGAAACCTACCTTAATGTAAACCACATTCTTGAACCATCCACAAATTGCTTCTCTTTGCTCAACTATCCCAAAAATGATAACGTACTATTAAAATAATCATCTACACATTAATAGGACTAAAATGATATCCATATCGTTATTAAAACTCTAGGCCCAAAATTATATCAATAATCAGACTATGGGTCCTACTAATGTAATCCCAAAATAGAATTCATCACGGGGTCCCTGGAAGAATAAGGAATGCATTCTTAAAATTTGAGCATAAACGGAGCTGAAATTGAGGCTTAAATCAGCCCACAAAGTTAGGAAATTCAAAAACTAATTTATAGGAATTTACAAGAAATACAATGGAATTTGATGGGGAAAAAAATTAAAAATGATCAATAGGTGTTGAATTATCTTACCTTAACTTTAATGGACGATTTTCTATAATCTTCCATGCTTCAAGCCCAATAATATCCAAAAAAGGGGTTTTGAATAACAATTATAGTCAGAAATTACGAAAAATGAAATGGGTATTCCTAGAAAATGAGAAATATGAAGTTATAATCATATAGATAATGATTATACAAGAAAAATGCATCGATAATCATCAAAATTCAGCTTCCTAGCTTTAAAATGTCAAAAATACGACATGAGTTCTGTTTGAGTCTTATACTCAGCAATGGTCTGCAATATTTTATTCTCTTAAGTGATCTGGTCAAAGGAAAAACTACCACTTAAGAAGATAAATAGTCTCTTAAGTGACTCGATCAAATGATCAACGGTCACTTAAGCGGCTACACCAGCACCACCAACTTTCAAAACTTATTTTTGACTCTCAAAAAAAATCTAAAACCTTATGAACATGAACCAATGGTGAAAATTAATCATAAAACATGTCCAGATTCAATGGAATAATTAGATTTAAAAAAAGGATTTGTTTACAACAAATTAACTCTTGAGGCCTTTTTAGGCAATTTTAACTAATTTTTGTTTAAACACTCTAAGAGAAATATAAAGGCTTGAGACCCAAACTAACTATGCTACCACAATAAATTCTATATTCTGAAATCAACGGCACCATCAAAACTTTCAACTGAGGTCTTTTTGATCAAATATGTCCCACACCCAAAGGACTATTTTTACTAATTTTTAACAAATAGCCTAATATGAGTCTAGATCCTCAGGACCTCAACCAAGGATCCACCTAGCCTAAAATTAAAGTTTCAAAGATGATGACATTATTAGAATTCTAATCTGAGGTTGCTTACAATGATCTTTGATCTAACACCAATTCCTTAATAGTAAAAACTCCAAATTAGGGAAATGAGCCTAAAATCTAAACAAGCTATCCAATAATTAAACCGATAATTTTATCAACTCATAAATGACCTTTAGCCTCTATAAAAAGACTTGAAATGTCAAAAATATGCAGAATTTGAGAAAATAACCTGAGGGTCGTTATAAAAATCTTGAAGAAGGTGAAGTGGGTTTGTTGATTGGGGAAAAATTGGAGGTTCAATTATATTAGAGTTTGTTTTTCAAGTCACTTGGAGGTCGGATCTAAAATTAGGAGGCAAACAAATTTAAATCACTAGGGTCAATTTTGGAATTCATGTGTTCTTCATGGTTTGAAGAAATTCCAAGTGAGTAATATTCATGAGCAATTGGTTTGAAATTGGTGCATAAAAATTATTGGAGGTTGTTTGTAGTGTTTGAAGAAGCTCTTTTAAAAAATTTTATGTCAATCGAAGCTCGTTTGATTGAGGTTGATCTTTTAAATTTTTATCGTGTCGATGGTATCCTTCAAAGCTTGAAGTTGGAAAAAATGGATTTATTTTTGTCTTGAAAATAAATGGCTAAAAATTATTTGAGATTGTTTGTGGTATTGAACGGAGCACAGGAATTAAAATTTTGTTGAATTTTGAATCAAAATAAAGAAGTTACAAATTTTTAAAGATTGGGAATTTTCTTGGTGTTCCTGAACATCTTCATATTGTTCTTGGATAATAAGATAAGAAAAAGTACACTTTGATCAAAAATTTCTCAAGCCAAAGTTGATCAAAGTGTTAGTGGGTCCACTTGTAAAAATTTAAAACAAATCAAAATCTAAAAAAAATTATATAATAATAATATAATAATAATTTCTACGTGGACATGTCACGTCAATAGTCAATGGTCAAAGTTAACCATTGACCACCATACAGTAGCCACCTCAGTGATAGATAGCAACTGTCAGTGCCCCACCAGCCCACTCATGTCACATGGCATGTACTTCAAATGCAAAAACCAAATATTTCAGCTTTCAACAATTAGTTTTTCTTTTTTTGGATCCTAAATTTTTGGGACCCAAAATTTTTTCTAAGTGTCCATACCTCGTAATTTTTTTACTGGCTTTTTTCTTCGATTTTCAAGTATTTAACAAGTAATTAACATCTTTAATCACTTATTAACTAATTTTAATCATCAAATCGTCAAATCAAACATTTAAAGTGATGAACTTCTTTGAGGCTTCAAATTTTTCTAAGTGGTCGAACTTCCTAATTCTTTTTTTCACTCATTTTTCTTCAAGTTCATTATTATTTAACAACTAAATAACATCTTTAATTAGTTGTTAACTAATTTCTAAACATCAAATTATTTTTTCTTTTGCTCTTTGAATTAAGTAACAAGAAGTAAATTTCTTTTACTTTTGTTATGTAGTTTTTTTAAATTCAATTTTTTTGTATTTCTTTTCTTCTAAATTTTTTGTCTTATCTCATAGATAAATTTCTTTATCAAGTATTTCTAGATTTATTTGAGTCTTCCTTCTTTAAAGAGTCACAAGAATCCACTCTACCACAATGATAGGTGACCTTGAATTAATCGAGTAAAGCTAGTTCACAAGCAATCTTGAGAAGAAGCCGTAGAAAGTGAGCTGACAGTTCATATGCGAGTGAGTGAGATTTTTATTACTGACTTATTTGGTAGTTTTATAGGTATAAAAGGTAGAATGTCATCCATATCTTTGGATTATTATGGATATGACATTAGTGACTATGTTTGTAGCAACATGAGCTCTAAGTATAGTGATGATGAGCCACATAAGGGTTCTTTGAGTGCTTGTGAGGAAAGTAATGAATCTCATGAGTATGATGGTGAATTATATAAGGGATATGATAGTCCACGATATTATGATTGACAGGTGGTGAGAATTACTACACTAGAGATGAATATGATATACATGGAGCTTATGACTCTTATGATGATCATGAAGAAGTAGAAGTATCTTAAGATGAATATGATAGTAAATATGAAGGGTATAGGATTCTTATTACACACTATAATGATGAAGATAATGTGAGGTATGATTCTTTTTTCCTATATGTCTTCTAAACTCTTTAAGGAGGATTCTGATAAAAGGGGTATTTTTTAGGATGAATTACCTTCTTCGTCTTATGCTATTTCCTATCCTACTCTAGGGTATCTAGATGTGTAGGTAAAATCAAAATCACAGATGTCATAAGGACCATAAGAGAAGAACATTATCTATTTCTTATGGTGCAAGAACTTGTAATTCTTATTCTTATTACAATATGACTAGTTATCCAAATGGTAATGATGTTGGAGGTAGGATAGGAAGATACATAGGCCATGGGAGTGGAATGATCTCAATGTTTCAAGATGTGCTATAGCTCTAGAGGCGGATTCTTAGAATAAAAGTGATTATTTTTATTGTTGTAGGGTTTAATATTGTACTTGATGATCAATGTATTATTAATGTCATATCCCATGAAGTGTTGGAATATTTTGAATTATCTTTACATCCAATTCAAAATTTTATTCATGATGTAAGAGGATTTTTGATTGATCAACAAGTAAGGGTACTCACTTCACTTGGGGAGAATCAAGAAGAGGTATATTGTGGTGTGGACATTTTGGATACGTGTAAAATTCATTTGGTATTTTCTTTCTTTCAAATCATAATGTCCCATATGTGTACAACTCTAACATTGAAAATCAAGGTGAAGACAATCATTCATGTGGGCTATGAGGTAACAAAGTTAAACCTTACACTTTGTTGAAAGTAAAAGACCATTGTGTGACTAATAGTAAATTGAGTGTGAGTTATAGTTTGTTTTCATAGAAGCTTAATGATTCTTTGCTACATAGTGATAATGTATTTTTTTAGAGTGTTCATACACTAGGTAATCCTATTGATGACCAAATTGAGTCTTCTTGTAAAATTATTTTGTGTTTACCTAGTGTGGAAACTTGTTCCTTGAATCATAGTACATTGTCATGTGATTTTTTCTTTGTTTGATAATGTATATGTTGAGAATGTGGATACGCTAGTTGATCATATTGATGACCGAAGTAATTCTTCTACTAAGATCAATTTGTTTTCACCTAGTATTGATATATGTGCTTTTAAATATATTTCATTATTTGTAATGACCCTTTAGGTCATTTTCCATATTTATACTTATCTTCATCGTTTGATCTTCTTCATAGCTGTCCCAAGTCATTTATGACTTGTTAGAATCGACAATTCGATTATCGAGCAATTTGTTTGTCTTTAGAATCGATTCTCTATTTAGAAGTCTTTGCTAGTTCCAAATGGCCATCAGCAAAAAACATCATTGAAATGACCTCAGATTTAGATACCAACTCCGCCAATGCATCTGGAACGTCAAATTTAATATAGTTTCATATTTCATTTGTTAGACTTGGATTTTGGATGCATTCTGAGGCTTTGGCTGAATTTGAAATTCCAAGTTTCAGCCACCGTCAAGTTCAGTCAGATACTAAGATCGTGGAGGGACTAGGCATGATCGTGATGACCATGATCATGATATATGTGTATGTGCGATCGCACCAGCTGAGAGCCTGGAGGGGTCTATTTAAAGGTCAATTTAGGACGAGAATTGGCCATTTCTTCTTTGTCTTGAAACTTAAAAACCCTAATGTGGTATGATACTCTCAAATTATTCATGGAGGGTGACTTGGTAGCTCTATTATCAGCTTCTAAATTGATTATCTTCAAATCTAAGGTAAGATTCCTTCAATTTTAGTGTTGATTTCTTGGTTTTAAACCCAAAATCCCGAATGACTTGAGACTTGATTTTAGGCCCAAATATGGTTGTTTTGCACCAATTTCTTGAGGGTTTTAACTCTTCAATGATATTTTAAGAACGAGGTGGTCTCAAAAACTCATTTTCCCTATGTGGGACCCACTTAGAGGTTTTGATTTTATTTTTGAACTTGAAGAACAATAGTGTAATATGGGTATTGTTAGAATTGATGAGTAGAATGTGGTTTTATTAGTATGATGGAATTTTGGGGATTGTGAAGTGAAGACGAGCATAGGGTGCATGATTTGATCTGTTGCGGTTCAGCTTTGAGGTAGGCCTTAGTTTACTTCTCTTCATAGATGATAGTGATACTAGGTGTGAATTTTGATGATAGGCTTGATTATGCATAAAGAAACTTATCCTTGATTGTTGATTCTTTGGGGATTAAATGATGGTTTTTGGACCCATAAGATGATATGTTATGATCCTTTTAAATCCTACTGCCTTCTCTCTCTAGTTTAGACTAGTTGTTGCATGGTTATGATATAATGCTATATTTGGGTTGTGATATAGTATTTGAAGCATGAATTATGGATTTGACCTTATTGGACTAGTGTGGTAGTCTTGAAATTGTAACTTGGGTAGAGTTGATGTAAGACCCCGCAAAATCCTAAGCTCGAATCAGCCTTTTAAGATTGTTAAGGGGTCTCAAACTTAGAAAATTCTAGCTAAGTATTAAGATTTAGTGTTATTTTAGTCTTTGAAAGTTGACAATCTTATTTCGTGACCTTTATGTCTATTAAATATTGATATTTGAGTTAATTCATGATCAGGAATGTCAATAGGTGTTTTTGAATAAGTTTTGAGTTTTTCAGACCTCATTTAGATCATGCTCGAATGACTAAAATAGTGAGTCAACGAGATCTTGATGCGTCACATCACATCATCCATCACGTCGATAGATAATTTTTCCCTCATCTCAGTGCAATTTTTAGTGAATTAATGCAGACTCGATGCAGTGCATTGGCTATTGCATCGATGCCAACAACGCGGTACATCGACCTATGCATCAAAGATTTAATTTTTTTGTAATTAAAAGGCCGTGTCCTCAGGGTTAATTAAGTCTTTTTTCCATGCCCTTCATCCCCCATAATCATGAATGAATGATGACTTAGTAGTTAATTACCATGTCTTAAGATTATGCCATGTCTTTTAAGTTTATGCTATCGAGTCCTAGGGTATTTAATACCCGATAATTTAGCTGTTTGTCTAAAGCCATGGTCAGTCACATAGTAGAATCAGTTATATCTCGATCAGTAGAATTGAGTCAGCTACAGATTATAGAAAAACTCAGTGAACTCAGAATCAGTCCAGTTCAGTTCAGTAAAATCAGTTCAGATTATTTATACAGTACAATTAATAACAATTCAGTCCAGCCTAGTACAGTTTAGAATTCAGTCCAGTGTCGATTCAGTTGGGAGTAGGATTCAACACTGAGTAAACCCAATAATGAGGACTCACCTGCCAGTAGAAGGTGTAATCCTTAGAAGCAGTTTTTGTATTCTAGAACTATGTAGCCAACATAGATTAAGACATCAACCTGCCAGTTAAGGGTTGATGAGGTAATGTCCCTGCCAGTTGAGGGTACCACTATTCTCGTTCAGAGTACCTTCTAGATGAGGGTGACTCAACACTTGTCCTTACGCATGGCACGGTATTGACACCCTTTCAACTGGGGTTACAGGTTGGACCCCAAATCAGTTAGTGAAGGGGCATATCGGTTAGATAATTACTTTTCGCAGTCTCAGTTTCAGATTCAATCTCAGTATGGAACTTAGTTCAGTTCTACTGATTTAGGACTGTCAGACATAGTCACTCATCTCAGTACGGGACTCAGTATAGTTCCATAGAATCAAGACTATTAGATAAAGTCATTCAGTTACCAGTAATCTGCTATTTAGTGTTATTACGGTCTCAGTACAGTTTACATATTCATACATGTACTCTCATTCAGTCATGTACTCTCATTCAGTCATACTTATGATATTCAGTTAGTATTATTCATACATATGAACCCATGCATTTCATCCTACCTTACTGAGCATACCAGTACATTCAAAGTACTAATGCATGCTTTTATTTTGTGCTATGATGTCTTATATCATAGGTTCAGACGCAGGGCTCCCGAACACCCTTAGAAGTTCAGACTCTCAGCATAAAGAGTTACTAGTGAGTCCTCATAGTTTGAGGACTTGATTATTTATTTCAGTATTTCAATTCATTTTTAGTAGTCGGAGTTATTTGGGGACTTGTCCCATCAACTCTACAGTTCAGATAGTTTAGAGGCTTTTCAGACAAGAGTATTTTCAGACAGTTGTTTAATTTTTTGTATTGATGTTTATTTTTGGTATTGTGATATCATGTTCAGTATTATTTATAGTATTGAACCTTATGGCCAATTTTCTGCTTGTTTTCAACATATTTATTATGTTATTATTCAGTTGTTGCAGTAGGTACCAGTCATGGGTTAGCTTCTGGTCCTTTGAGATTATGAGCACCGTGTAGCATCCGGGGTATAGACTCGGGGCATTACAAACTTGGTATCAGATCTAGGTTTAATAGAGTCCTAGGAAGTCTGAAATTCACATCTAGTAGAGTCTTATGCATGGGTGTGTTGCATGTCATACTTATGGATAGGAGGCTACAGATGTTTTAGGAAAACTTTCCCTTCTTTCAGTATTCATATAATGCTAGTGAGATGAGCTCTAGTTAAACTCTCAATCTAAACCTTTCTTTTCCATTTACAGAAATATGCCTCCAAAGAGGACTAAGGGAAGAGGAACAAAAGACCAGCCAGAACCCCAGCCCATCTAGCTAGATCCACTGGATGAACACATCTTCCACGCTGAGTTTAGCACAGTCTTTACCACCCTATCTCATTCTGTGGCAACCCAGAATGAACTCCTAGCTGCTGTTTTAGCCAACCCAGTAGCCAATACTGCTTCTACCAAGATTTGGAACTTCACCCGAATAAACCCTCTAACATTTATCGGGTCTAAGTCAGATGAGGACCATCAGGAATTTCTTGATCAGGTGCAGAAGGTTACTGATATTATAGGGTTGATCGCGGTTGAGAGTGTTGAGTTGGCCGTATATCAAATGTAGGATGTGGCTCACACATAGTTTAAACAGTAGAAAGCATAGAGGGTCATAGATGCAGGGCCCATAGAGTGGGGAGAGTTTGCTACTACTTTTCTGGATAGGTTCTTCCCACTGGAGTTGAGCAAAGCGAAGGTCTTGAAATATAGCAATCTGAAGTAGAGAAATATGACAATGAAAGAGTATTCTCCCAAGTTTACTCAATTAGCTAGATATGATCCTTATGTGGTGGCAGACAGCAGGTCCCAAATAAGTAAGTTTGTGTTGGGGTGTAGAGTAGCGTGGTCAAGGAATGTAGGACCACAATGCTTATTAAGGAGACGAACATATCCAATCCTATGACCCATGCTCAATAGATAAAGGATTCTAAAAATAAAGATAAGGATAGAGAGAATAAAAAGTGAGAACAGATAGTTTTGACTTTTCTCAGCCTAAGACAGAGGGAGGAAATTGTTCTCAATTGTGCCCAAAATCCTCAGTTCCAGCTTTGTCCCCAGCCAGTGCTCCTATGCCAAAATTTATAGACGGCAATAGGGATAGGGCACCAGGCCCTAAACTGCAGGTCAGTGTTATCAGAGCCCAAACCAATCCCCTTTGTTAGATGTGTGGCAAACACCACCAGGGTATCTGTAGAGCGGGTAGCGATGTGTATTTCGGGTATGGCAAACTAGGCCATAGAGTTAGATATTGTCCCCAGTTAGGTTTCCAGGGTCAGAATAACCGTCCCCCAACTTAGTTCGATCACCTGAATCAGAAAGGTGCCACTTCTAGTGCCACTAGTGGGCAGTGTTCAAACAGACTCTATGCTCTCCAGTCCTGACAGGATTAGAAGAGAGCTCCTGATATGGTCACTGTTATGTTACAAGTTTTCCATTTGCATGTTTGTGCTTTGTTAGATCCTGGAGCTTCTTTGTCCTTTGTTACTCCATACATAGCAGTTAATTTTGGAGTCAATCCCAAAATTCTAGCAGAGCCTTTCTCAGTCTCTACCTCAGTGGGTAAATCTATCATAGTCAGATAGGTATACAGGAACTGTCCAGTTATAATATCTCAGAGAGTCACTTCAACAGATTTAGTCAAATTAGATATGACTTATTTTGATGTCATTCTCGATATGGATTAGCTTCATTCCTGCTATGCATTAGTCGACTAGAAAAACAGAATTGTCCAGTTTCAGTTTCTAAATGAACCCATCCTAGAGTAGAGGGATAGTACTTCAGCACTTAGAGGTTAACTAGTTTCTTTCCTTTGGGAAAGAAAAATTATATCTAAGGGATGTTTCTACCATCTTGTTTGAGTCCAGGACTCCAGGTCATAAACCCCTACTCTTAAGTCATTATCAGTATCATATGAATTCTCAGATATTTTTCTCAATGATCTTCTCAGAGTTCACCCCGAAAGGGAAATTTATTTCAGAATTGATCTTCCTCTAGATACTCAGCCCATATATATTTTTCCATATAGAATGGCTCCAACAGCACTCAAAGAATTAAAAGAACAGTTAAAGGATCTCCTAGATAAGGGATTCATCAGTCCCAATATGTCTCCATGGGGTGCATTAGTTTTATTCGTGCATAAGAAAGATTGTTCCCTCAGAATGTGTATTGACTATCGTCAATTAAATAAAGTCATGGTTAAGAACAAGTATCCACTTCCCAGAATTTATGACTTTTTTGACCAACTTTAGGGTGCTAGTTACTTCTCTAAGATAGACCTCAGATCAGGCTATCATCAACTCAGAGTCAAGGAGTGTGATATCCTAAAAATAGCTTTCAGAACTCGGTATGGTCACTTTGAATTCTTAGTCATGTCCTTTGGTGTTACCAGTGCCCCAACAACCTTTATGGACTTGATGAACTATGTGTTCAAGCAGTACTTGGACATGTTTGTCATAGTCTCCATAGATGACATTTTTGTCTACTCCCGCAGTGATTATGATCATGCAGAATATCTCAGAATAGTATTACAGACTCTCAAAAATCATTAGTTATTTGCCAAATTCAGAAAGTACAAATTTAGGCAAAGGTCAGTAGCTTTTCTCGACCATATCATTTTCGGTGATGGCATTAGAGTTGATCCCCAAATGACCAAAGCAGTGAAAAACTGACCTAGACCCATCTCTCTATCAGATATCAGGCATTTCTTAGGTTTAGCCAGCTATTACCAATGGTTCATTTAGGGATTTTTATCTATTACATCCTTTATGTCCAGATTGACTCAAAAAAAAGTCAAGTTCTAGTGGTCAGATTCTTGTGAGAAGAGTTTTCAAGAGTTAAAGACTTGACCCACTACAGCTTCAGTTTTGACCTTACCAGATGGTTTAGGAGACTTTGTTGTGTATTATGATGCCTCCAGAGTTGGCTTAGGGTGTGTTCTGATGTAGAGAGGTAAGGTTATAGCCTATGCCTCTAGGCAGCTTAAGCCCCCAAAAAAACTATCCTACTCATGATCTTAAGCTAGCTGCAGTAGTGTTTGCCTTAAAAATTTAGAGGCTCTATTTGTATGGAGTACATGTAGATATATTTACAGACCACAGGAGCCTGCAGTATGTATTCTCTCAGAAACACCTAAACCTCCATCAGAGAAGGTGGTTAGAGTTGTTTAAAGACTATGACATGAGTGTCCTATATCATTTGGGAAAGGCCAATGTAGTGGCCGATGCTCTTAATTGAATGTAAATAGGTAGTATTTCTCCTGTTGAGGATAGTAACAAAAAGTTAGCTCAGGAAGTTCATCAGCTAGCCTGACTAGGTATCCGCTTAATCGATTTAACAAAACGTAGTGTATGGGTGTAGAGTAGTTAAGAACCATCCCTAGTTTTCAAAGTGAAGGAAAAGTAGCATAGAGATCCCAGTCTAGTCAAGTTGAAAGAATCAGTAGAGATCAAAAGGTAGAGGTTTTCTCCCAAGGGGGATACAGTGTTTTACGTTGTTAGGGTCGACTATGTGTGCTAAACGTAGATGACTTGAGGCAGTGAATTCTTACAGAAGCTCATGGTGTGCACTACTCTATTTATCTAGGGGCCACTAAGATGTACGTTGATTTATGGGAGATCTATTGGTAGAGTGGGATGAAGAAAGATATTAAAGATTTTATGACTAAGTGCTTGACATGTCAGCAATTAAGTTTGAGCATCAGAAGCCTAGTGGGTCTATGCAGGAGTTCAGCATTCCAACATGGAAATGGGAAGAAATAAACTTGGACTTTATGGAGGGTTTGCCTTATACTCATTGTCAGCATGATTCAGTTTGGGTCATTGTAGATAGGCTGACCAAATCATCTTATTTCTTTCTAGTCCATACCTCTTACTCAGTCAAGGATTATGCCAAACTCTATATCAGGGAGTTGGTCAAATTGCACGGTATTCCATGGGCCATCATCTTAGATAGAGGTACCCAGTTCACCTCTCATTTCTGGAAAGTATTCCAAAAGGGTATTGGTACCCGAGTTCACCTCAGTATAACTTTTCACCCTTAGACAGATGGTCAAGCAAAAAGGACCATTCAGACTTTAGAGGATATGCAGTGAGCATGTACGATAGATTTTAAAGGTACTTGGGATGACCACTTACCTTTGATTGAGTTTGCATATAATAACATCTATCATTTTAGTATTCAGATGGCTCCGTTTGAGGTGCTTTATGAGAGAAGGTGTAGATCTTTCATTGGTTGGTTTGAAGTGGGTGAGGCTATATACGGCCTGACTTGGTATTTGATATCTTAGAAAAAGTTCAGCTGATCAGGGAAAGGCTTAAGACAGCTCAGAGTCGATAGAAATTGTACGCAGATATGTGCAGAAAGGATCTCGAGTTCGATATTGTTGACTATGTGTACTGGAAAATCTCTTCTGTGAAAGTAGTGAAGCATTTTAGGAAAAAGGGGAAGCTCAATCCCCAATATATCGATCCTTACCAAATTCTCAACCATTTCAGAAAGGTAGCTTATGATCTTGAGTTGCCTTCAGATCTATCTTTTGTCTATCTAGTGTTTTATGTCTCCTTGCTAAAAAAATGCATAGGTGATCCATCAGCTGAAGTCCCCATAGGGGGCATAGATATTCAGAACAGCCTCTCTTATGAAGAGATTCTAGTCGAAATCCTTGATTATCAGATTCACAGATTGAGGAGTACAGAAATCCCTCTTGTCAAAGTTCTTTGGCGGAATTAGTCTGTTGAGGAAGCTACTTGGGAAGCAAAAGCAGATATGCAGACCAAGTGTCCTCACCTATTCTCTATAAACTCAAATTCGGATTAAGGTAATAGTCTTCCTTAAGCTTATTCATTTTCATGCTCACATTTTCCATTACAAACTTGGTATCAGTTACCATTGTATATTCAGTCATATGTTTAGGAGTCAGTTCAGTCATATACTTATGCATCAGATATGAATGTTCAGTATGAAATTCAGTATGTCAGTAATGACAATCAGATAATCATGTTTTAGATGTTCATGTTCAGTAAGTAAGTTTAGTCTACCAGTTCTCTCAGCTTAGTCAGTCTCATTTGATGAACAATGTTCCCAAGGGGAGATATTGTAAGACTCGGAGAAATTCTAAGCTTGACTCAGCCTTTTAAGCTTGCTAAGGGGCCCAAGACTTAAAAAAATTTAGCTAGGTATTTAGACTTAGTGTTATTTTAATTCAAAAGTTGGCAATCTTATTTCACAACATTTACGTCCTTTAAATGTTGATATTTAAGTTAATTCATGATCAGAAATGTCAATAGGTGTTTGTGGACAAGTTTTGGATTTTTGGGACCTTGTTTAGATCATGTTCGAATGACCAAAATAGTGAGCCGACGCGATCTTGATGCGTCGTATCATCCATCGCATCGACAGATAATCTTTTCACTCAACTTAGTGCAATTTCCAGTGAATCAACATGGACTCGATGCGGCGTGTTGGATATTGGGTTGATGCCAACGACGCGGCACGTCGTCCTAAGCATCGATGATTTAATTTTTTAGTAATTAAAAGGCCACGTCCTCAGGGTTAATTAAATTATTTTCCCATGCCCTTCAGCCCCTATAACATGAAATTTAGCCCACTTTCAGCAAATTATAATTATTCGTTCATAAATTGTACAAGAACAAAAACCTTAGGTGAATTAAATTCAAATTCAAGGCTCAAGATTCCACCATCAATTTTTTAGAATTCACCAACTAAGGTATGTGAAGTGTTCATCCGAGGGTTCCTTCCATCCTCGAAATTTAAGAAACTCTTTTAAAGCTCATATAGAGTGATTTCATGATTTCTATGATTAGAATTAAAGTGTATTCATGATTATTACTTAATTTGTTATCTATTTTATGATTTACTACAAGATTCATGTAGATTTAATTGATATGTGTGCTTTATCATGTGAATTCATGTTAAAACTCTTGGAATTATGCAATTGGAATTGAATCACAATACCTAAATGTTGTTTTAGTATTATGTGCATATATTATGCTCCACAAGTGTTTGATGAATTGTCCATGTGAGTGGAATAGCAAAATTATATCCTGTTAGCATGCATGCAAGTTCATGTCATGCAAGTGTTTGCTTGAATGCCCAAATGAATGAATGATGACTAAGTAGTTAATTACCATGTCTCAAGATTATGCCATGCCTTTTAAGTTTATGCTATCGAGTCCTGGGGTATTTAATACCCGATAATTTAGCTGCTTGTCTAGAGCCATGGTCAGTCACATAGTAAATCAGTCATGTCTCGATCAGTAGAATTCAGTCAGTTATAGAATATAGGAAAACTCAGTGAACTCAGAATTAGTCTAGTTTAGTTCAGTAAAATTAGTTCAGTTTATTTATACAGTATGATTAATAACAGTTCAGTCCAGCCTAGTACAATTTAGAATTCAGTCCAGTGTCGATTCAGTTGAGAGTAGGATTCAACACTAAGTAAACCCAATGATGAGGACTCACCTGCCAATAGAAGGTATAATCTTTAGAAGCAGCCCTTGTATTCTAGAACTACATAGCCAACGTAGGTTAAGACATCAACCTGCCAGTTAAGGGTTGATGAGGTGATGTACCTGTAGTTGAGGGTACCACCATTCTCGTTCAGAGTACCTGCCAGATAAGGGTGACTCAACACTTGTCCTTATGCATGGCACGGTATTGACACCCTTCCAACTGGGGTTATAAGTTGGACCCCAATCAGTTAGTGAAGGGGCATATCGGTTAGATGATTACTTCCCACAGTCTCTGTTTCAGATTTAGTCTCAATATGGAACTCAGTTCAATTCCACTGATTTAGGGTTGTCAAACACACAGTCACTCATCTCAGTACGGGACTCAGTATAGTTCCATAGAATCAAGAATATTAGATAAAGTCATTAAGTTACCAGTAATCCAGTATTTAGTGTTATTATAATCTTAGTACAGTTTACATATTCATGCATGTACTCTCATTCAGTCATACTCATGATATTCAGTTATTATTATTCATGCATATGAACCCATGCATTTCATCCTACCTTACTGAGCATACCAGTACATTCAAAGTACTAATGCATGCTTTTATTTTATGCTATGATGTCTTATATCATAGGTTCAGACACTCGGGCTCTCGAGTACCCTTAGCAGTTCAGACTCTCAACAAACAGAGTTAGTGGTGAGTCCTCATAGTTTGAGGACTTGATGATTTATTTCAGCATTTCAATTCATTTTCAGTAATTGGAGTTAGTTAGGGACTTGTCCCATCAACTCTACAGTTCAGATAGTTTTGAGGCTTTTCAGACTAGAGTATTTTCAGACAATTGTTCAGTTTTCATATTGATGTTCAGTTTTGGTATTGTGATATCATGTTCATTATTATTTATAGTATTGAACCTTATGGCAAGTTTTCTACCTATTTTCTATGTATTTAATGTGTTATTATTCAGTAATTACAGCAGGTACCAGTCATGGGTTAGCTTGTGATCCTTCGAGATTACGAGCATCGTGTAGCATCCGGTGTACAGACTTGGGACATTATAGGAGACTTGATTACCTTTGTTTCTAGTTGAAGCTGCTATCTTAAGCTTGACTGTGGTTTACTTGACATCTTGAAGTAGGACTAGATACCTTAGCCTAGTTTAGGGAATTATTTGTCTAAATATAAAATTGAGGATTAGAAGTAGGATTATTTGACCCACTTAGGCCAAGACTTGTGTTAGCCTTATGGATTTAGTTGTAGATATTATGCATTGTTGTGACTAGTAAACCTTACTATAACGTTACTTCATGACTTGGTAGTATGTATTGAGGTTCCCTGGATTGTGGGTTTTTATATATGGCTATGATACTCGTTGAGGAAGTGATATTAGGCATTTTGAGATGATATTCTCCTTTAGATATGTTATGTGGCCTATAGAGATGTTATCTCTTTTTTTATTATGATTGTTGGGCCTATAGAGACAATATTCCTCTTACATATGACAATTACCCTAGAGAGGTAATATTTCTCATATTTTTGATGTATGACCTATTGATATAAGATATCTTATATGAGAGATGATTACATGCTTATATACACGCTCATTGATATTATGCCTCCAAGATATGAGATGACTCTTAGGTGAGAAATAATTACGTGCTTATTGATATTATTCCTCCTATATGTAAGATGCCTCTTATATGTAATATGGCTAGAAGTATGCTATGGATTATAAATATGATTATTGATATGAGTTTTGGATACATATATGGGCCTAAGGTCGTAATTATAATGTTGTGGTTATTCCGGATTTATATTATTGGGTCAAGGGCCACGTTGTGATAGTAATTGGATATCAGAGAAGTTTTTATTATTGTAAAGGATATGATTATAGTTTATGGATTCATATACATGTTTTATATACATATCTCTTCGGTATGGGATAAAGGAAGATGCAGTATATTACTTATGACTTATTTGATTGGATACTGGTAATGATATGCATAGATTTGGTACCTTTATTATTATTGTATTGGTAACTTATGTGATTTTAGATGAAATATGATCTTATAATTGTTCTTCTTAATTAAGGGTTAAGCTATGCAGTAGTTAGTTATCTATTAGGAGACTATAGCACTTGGTGACTAGGAATCAAATATATTAGTTAATGAATCTTGCTTAGTTAAAGTATGGTAATTAGAGATGGTTGATACGTGGATAATGATAATGTTGTGTTTAGTATAGGAAAAGTTTAACAATATTGATGCCTAATTTTATAATGTCTATTAGTTATTAAATGAGGAGTTATGTATTAACAAGGTTAGATAATAAGTGATGTTGCTAACAAGAGGTGGCAAGTTAATAATGATGAATAGTTTGTAAATGGTTGATTAAGAATAGCTAAACTATGATTAGTTGGTTAACGGTAGTTAGTTAATGAATTATGTCAGTTAACAAAAGATGGTTAAATGATAAGTGTTTATATGTTGTCTAACAATGGCTAGCGGTTAAATGATGATTAGTTGATAATATGGAATACTGGATAAATGGCGATTATAGTCTAGTGATGAACCTTGGATAGATTTTTGATGTTGTCTATCTAATGAATAATGGTAAGTTATTATCCCTTGAATAAGGATAATGATTAGACAAATAACTAGAGGTTATGTCATGACTAGCGAACTAGTGGTTTCATTATAAATAGCATTGGTTAGCAAGAACGAGTAGTTGGGAAGTAGTATTTAAATAGATACTTTGTGATGGTATGATTATGGTCATCAGTATACTAGTATATGTTCTTTCATAATGGTTATGTGATGATTTGATACCTGGCAAGGATGGAGTATACCCGGCAAGGCCGGATGATATTATTATGATGATATTGATACTCGACAAGGCTAGAGGATACTATTATAAAGATATTAATACCCAACAAGGCTGGAGGATACTATTGTGATGATATTGATACCCAATAGGGCTGGAGGATATTATGATAACACGTTATTACCCGACAAGGATGGAGGTTATTACGTGATGATGGTCATGATGATGACAGCTATGATGAGTTATGGTATTAATTGTGTACCTATCATTTATTCCTACATGTGCATCACCTATCATCAGTATGCACCTATGTCTATCAGTCGGTATAGGATGGTTGTATAAACATGGGTGAAAATATGCCTTGTGTTATTATATGTTGATTGAACCTTTTGAGTCTAGGGTGGTGGGGGTACACATAGGCTCAGGTAGGTATATGGTTTTCTGGAGTGGCCGGTAATTCATGTTGTTATTGATATTGTTATTATTATGGTTATGATCATTATTATGGTTAGCTTATGCCAGTTTGGCGGTTATTCACGCTATTATTGATATTGTTATTATCATGGTTATGATCATTATGATGGCTAGCTTATGACAGATTGGTCATTGATTTGGTATCAAGATTTGAGGTATGTTTTCATCCTCTTTTATCTTATGATCGTATTGTTATGCACGATTATATCATGTTTAGCCATGTGGATTAAACACTCTGAGTATGATAGTATTAAATCAAGATAGTATCATGATAAGGTCTTTGAATAAGGATATGTTGATCTAGACTACTCCTTGAGATAACCTTATGTTTATGTGTATGCGCGTGTACGTGTGTGTATGTATATACATATATATCCAGATATATAAAGCTATAACATTACCGTATATCCCTTCTTTTGCTTGTTCATATTGTATATTCGTTTTTTGATCTTGCATAGTGCTATATATCTTTCTTTCACTCTTCGTTCATATATTGACCTAGGATTTATGGTATAGTATTGTTGTATATTGAATGTATATGTAACAGAATTATTCACCCTGATACTTTCTTAGTCTTATTATGTTAGATTCTTGGACTTGTATAGGATAGTTGTCCCTTGTTATCCTCATTGACTTTTTATATAAGCTCTAGACTCTTGGATGTAGTTTCCATTCTATTGATATGTTGTATATATCTACTTTATCTTTAGAGTTCAGTTGGCAGTTTCCTACTGAGTACTATTCATTTGGTACTTATACTACACTTCTGTAGCCTGCAGATCATAGTACGAGTTATCGCCATTGACGTGTGTCTCATGTGGAGCAGCCATGGTTTAGAGACTTAGAGTGAGCTCCTAGCATCTAGAATATTACCAGTCTCTCTCTTTTTTATATAGCTAATCTCTATATTGTATTCTAAGATAAGTTATATTAGTGTAATTCTCTTGATAAATCACTTTTGTACTCTTATTATATTTAAAAGCTCTTGTACTAATGCCACTGGTTTTGGGGATTTTCTTATGTGTTATTTACTATATATATATTCCACATTATTTTCCATATATTGCTAAGTAGTCTATTACTGGCCGTTCCAGACTATAGGTTGGCTGTTTATTGGTGGGTAATGGTAGGCGTCATCATGACCTGACAAATTGGGTTGTGACATTATCAAGTGATATTAGAGTTGACCAACTTGTGAGTAATGACCCACTAAATGAGGATTATTGTTATGAACTTAAAGAACCTCAATTTAGCGATGACATTGATATAGTTGGTCATGTAGATAGTCATGTGATGTTATTGCACCTAAATGATTATCCTAGAATTGTGATTCCATTCTTTATTCTTCTCACGAGGGTATTGAGGTAAAATATGTTTTTAAGGATAATCCCTTATTTGTGGTTGATATAACTACTGAAAGTCAAATGTGTAGTAGTGTGTTTTGGCATGATAGAAATGGAGACCCTCTTAAAGACTATTAAATGATTGAGAATCCACTATGGTATGATAACATATTTTCCAAAGATGAATCTCGCTTATTGGAAGAAGATAGTATGCTAATTGGAAGGGTTAGTGCTCGAAAGAAAGGAGGTGTATGTTCTCTAATGATAATTAATTCTTGTGTGACCCCATGCTTGATTATGCCTTAATGCTTGTGGATCAGAGGGTGATTCTATATATGGGAGAACCTTGGATGAAGTTAATTTCAATAACACCTTTCTATGTTATCTATTTGCATATGATGATACTCTTGCTTTTGAGTGAAGTATGTCGTGTGAGAGTGAAAGTACCAATGGAAAAAATAGGTGTATGCTTGACCCATGTTTATGAATTTCCTTTTCCTTTGATCCCAATAATGATTTGAATAATGCTATTTGTGATGAAATGCTTGGTCAAAATAACAAGCTAGTTATGAGTGAGGTTGTTTTCTTGTATGGTGATAAGTATAGTAGTAACATTTATTTTCTTTTTTGTGGTTATTGATTGATGTAATTACTTAATCTTATGGGTTTGAATAAGATATATTTGTCAACTACTATATGGAGTACCTTTGTATTTGATCTTGGTAATGAAATGAGAGTAATTCCATTCTTGAAGATAGTTAGTGCATTCAGTGGAGTCTTAAATTGGGATGGACTTATTTATGAAATGACACTTAGTTAGTGGGCTATTATATCTATCTTGACTCAAAGGGGGATTTGTATTTTTCTAAATATAGAACCACTGAGAAATTACTTGTGTAGTTGCCTAAATACCATGGTTCTTTGGAATTATATACATGTGTGGTTGTCAATGTTTCCTATGTAGCCAAGTATCTTTTATTTTATTGGGTTACAAATTATTTGTGGCTCATTTTGATGCTTGATTTGATTATATGTTAAATTTATGTACCCCTGACATCGTGATAGATTTATTGTTGATAATCTTTATGCTAACCCTCATGCTATGAGAATATATTTGTTGTTTGTACTTCTCATGTTTTTACAAGGTATAGATTCGAAGATGAATCCTTTTGAGGAATGAGAGGATAATTTGAGCATGGTTAGCGTGAGATGCATTAGGATGTGTTTTCACATATGAATGATAATTTGGTGTTCGAAGGATGCCAAATAAAGATATAGAATGTATGAGAGGCCAATCAAAGTAAAGAGGCGGGAGAAATGAAGCTATGTGTGCAAGTGGCCATCTCTTAAATTCAAGATTTACAAAAAAAAAAAGGCAACCATATAAGACCCTTGTCTCATTAAGGGAAAAATTGTAAAATCTAGTTGTCTTCTTTATTTCCTTAGTAAAAAATAGTGATTTTCTCATTTTGAAGGTAGTTTATGATGTTTTTTATGAGACTTTGATGAATTACAAATTGCACTTATTTGAAAGTGTAGGGTTACATTCCTTTAGTGTAGCCACCATATTTGTAAGATTATTGATAGGTGAATTCCCTTTGTTGATGTAGAACTTCTTAACCTTGATTTTCAATAGAGTTGCTCATTTGTGGATTCAAATAGGATATCTCTATTCTAATTGGAATCAAGTTCTCTTTTTTTTTATTAATTGATTCAATTAACCCTTCTTTCTTCTATTCTCATCTCAATTTTTTCTAATTCTCATCTTTTATTTCTATATTATCTTTATTTTGTGTTGTTAATTTTTTTTTTTGCAATATTGATTTTAATCACTTGATTGAGACAGTTATCATTTTTCAAGATTTTTGAAACTTTATCTTTCTTATAGAAAGATCTACTAATCCTTATAGAAGTAAAAAATATAATTAAACTTTGTAAATTTTATGATAATTTTGACCTACTTTAGAAACTACAGATAAATTAGAATCTAGAATAAAATTACAAATGAAACATGTACAACAACAACAAACCAAGTGCATTCCCACAAAGTGGGATCTGGGGAGGGTAAGATGTACGTAGTCCATACCGCTACCTCCGAAGAAGTAGATAGGTTGTAACCAATAGACCCCCGGCTCAAGATAAAGAATAATAAACAAGGGGATGGATGACATAACAGAAATAAGTAGTAAGAAATAATAAAATAGAAATTAGAGAAATATGAAATACGAGAAATAAGGGCAACACGAAAATAAGAACAATGGAACTAAGAAATAGGGAATAGGACACCCACCTAGTATAAACATACACTCACAGACCAAAGACCCCTATGAACTCTGTCCTAGGATTCCTAAACCGTCTACACTAGAACTCTCCTGACTGCTTGCTACAACCCCCACACTCACCCTAGCCTACTACCCTTATCCGCGACCTCTACACCTTCCTATCTAGGGTGATGTCCTCAGAAAGCTGCAGTTGCTCCATGTCATGTCTAATCACCTTCCTCCAGTATTTCTTCGGCCTACCTCTACTCCTCTTAAAGCCATCCAACTCTAGCCTCACACACCTATAAACTGGGGCATCCGCGTCCGTCCTCATCACATGCCCAAACTCTCTCAGCCATCCTTACCACATCTTGTTCTCTACCAAAGTCACTCCCACCTTCTCTCGGATAATCTCATTCCTAACTCTATCCCCTATAGTAAGCCCACACATCCAACGCAACATCCCTATTTCAGCAACCTTCAACAATCCTCTAATTTTTCCAATCAAATGTTGTTGTCTCTGCTAATGCAGCGCCATCGTCAGCAACAATAACCTCCATCATAACACTCAACTTCACAATTCTTTAATACCTATCATAGCAATTAATTAGATGAGATCAACTAAAAAATAGGTTTTAGCGACACAAAGATTCTATGGCTAAACAGCAAAATCCATCGCCACAAATTTTTGTTAGCTATGAACAAATTAACTAGAGAGCTTAGATCAACGAGAACTACAACAACAACAACATATCCAGTAGTAATACCGGAGAGGTTATGGTACAATCCTCTAATTCTTCACATCGAATGCATGTTGATTCACTGCTATCAGCAGCATATATCATTATAAATAACCATATGTATAAATAAGTCAGATCTATTTAAATACAAACCATGCTTTAATCCAAGAACTAATAACATAATAGTTGAAGTTTCAAGCTATTGTATTCTGCCATAGATTACATAATTTATATAGTGTTTGATGTACATATTCTAGCTAACGGAAAAATACAAATGCTAAACACAGATAATTACAAACTAGTTCAATGTTATCCTAACACCCTCTCTCAATCTGAAGTGGGGTTCTGAACGTGAAGATTGGAGAGCAGAAGCTTAAATCGTGATATGGGGAGATCTTTAGTGAAAATGTTAGCTAACTGCTGAGATGTGTGAATATGAGTGACGACAGATCACCACGACTAACTTTCTCACGGACAAAATTATAATCCAAATCAACATGCTTTGATCTAGAATGAAATACTGGATTATGAGCCAAGTGAATTGCTCCAATATTATCACATTTAGCTATCAAAGGATAGGATCAAATTATAACAAGATCACATAACAAGAATTGTAACTATGTAGCTTCAGCAATGACAACAATGAGGGCTCTATACTCGGTTTCTGTACTTGAATGAGCCACTATTGGTTATTTCTTAGTAGACCAAGAGATCAAGTTTTTGCCAATAAATATGCAAAATCCAGTAGTTAATGCCTAGTTGCAGTGCATCTAGCCCAATTAGAGTTAGAGAATATTGCGAGTGTTAAAGATGGTTGATTTAAAAGTTGTAAAACAAAATCTGAGGTACCTTTAAGATAATGAAGGACCCATTTTACAACTTAGAGAAGATGCTAATGAGGCTAATGATGGAACTGCGAACATATATCAACCATAAACTGGATATCTGGTTTGGGTAAAAGCAAGTATTACATGCAACCAACCATTTGTTGGTATGTAGCAGGATTGTCTAGCCAAGTAAGGTAATATCAATCAAACTTACTATGAATAGGTGTAACAATAGATTTTACCTATGTAAGATCAAATAGGATAAGGAGGTCCAAAACGTGTTTACGTTGACACAAGAGAAGTCCATCTGAGTTAGGTAAAAATTCAATACCTAAGAAATAATAGAGAAGTCCCAAATCTTTCATTGAAAACTCAGACTTCATGGACACAATAAATTGGTCAATCAAAAATTGTGAGGAACCGAATATAGCTATGTCATCAACATATATAAGAAAAAACAAAATATTATTGCAAGACTTATGAATAGACATACTATGATCGGAGGATGAATTAGCAAACCTGAGATTCAGTAGAAATGCTGCTAAATGATGAAACCAAGCTCTCAGAGACTGTTTCCAACCATAAAGAGCATAATGTAATTTACAAACATGGGTTGGATAATATGAATTCTTAAACCCTCTTGGTTGTCGTATAAAAACATCTTTAGTTTATTCTCCATAAAAAATGCACTAGAAATATCCAATTGGTGCATAACCATTTATGTTGCTAGGCTAAGGAAAGCACCATACATATTGTACTTAACTTAACAACTAGGTAAAAGGTATCTATATAGTCCAAGCCTAATTGTTGAGAATAGCCTTGAGTAACAAGGCGAGCTTTGAATCGCTCAACGGACCCATCCGCACAATGCTTAATACAGTAAACCCATTTATTTCCAATAATATTAATATTTGGAGGAGAAGGAATGAAGTCTAAGTTTAATTTTGAATAAATGCATCAATTTTTTCACTCATGGCATGAAGACAATGAGGATCTTTGATGGCTTAAGTGAAAGAGGAAGGTTCAGGTAAGATTGACAAAGAAGCAGTAAGTGATAGGATTACTTCAGGTTTGAGAGACCCGGTCATGGAACATGTAACCATTCCATTATCACGTGAAGGAACATCGGAACTATTATTTGATTGAGACTTAAAGACCGGGGAATTTGGTGAGAATGAAGAATTGGTTGATAATAGAGAAGTAGATAATGATAAAGGGACATCAGAAGTTGCATTTTACAACAAAGACATACTATTAGAAGCCCGTGTAAATGCGTTAGAGTTGAAATATACTGAAGAGGTAGAATTGGACTTAAAATCTTTAGTAGAGGAGAACTCGAATGAAAATTGCAAAGTTGGAGAGGGAGTGGAAGAGGTACCAGAAGATATAGGAAAATCTAATTTGGTTAGAAATACATGCACGAGACATATGTTGGCACCGAGGTCAATGAATTTGAATTATAAGAAGTTGTAGTTGGTGAGACAAAATCAAATTCATTGGATTTTGATGAGAATAACGTGAAAACGTAGAAGGATATGGAAAGAAGGACTCCACAAATTTTACATGACGTGAAATTAGAACTCTATTTATGGAGAGATCAAAATAGTTAAAACCTTTGTGTCTCATAGAAGTCCCTAGAAATATGCAAGGTTTTGATCGCGACTGAAACTTATTAGAAAATTTGTCACAGTAAAAGGATAACAAGGACATCCAAAACTCTTGATCATGCTATAATTAGGACTTTGGCCTAATAATATTTTATGAGGTGAACAAAAATTTAAAATAGGTAATGGTGTAATATTTATCAAATTTACAACAAATAGGGAGGCATCAACCCAAAATGAGAAAGAAATATAAACTTGAAAAAGAAGGCAACGAATTGTATTATTTGCATGCCTATGTTTACGTTCTGCTTGGCTATTTTGAGAAGAAGTATATGACAAGAGATTTAATGAATAATACCATTTTCTTTGAAGAATGAACTAAAATTGGTATTATCATATTCTTTACCACCATCAGATTGAAAATATGAAATGGTAGAGTGAAATATATTACAGACCATTGTATGAAATTCTTTGATTGTATCAAAAGCTTTTAACTTTTCCCGCATATAGATCCAAGAATATTTAATGAAATCATTAAGAAACAAAATATAATAACAAAAATCTGAATTAGAATTTGAAGGGGCTTGCCACATATCTGAATGAACCAAAATAAAAGGAGATGTTGCATTACTTGTAGAGGAATCAAATTGCAATCTGGTTTGCTTTCCCAAATGGAAAACATTACATGAATTTTTATCAAAACTAGAACTACAACTAACTAAACTGTGATGAGCTAAGACTGCTAAAGAGCAGTGGCTAGGATGCCTCAAATGCTGATGCCATAGAGATGAGAAGATAGTACTAAAAATGCATGAGAAATGGATATGAAGAGTGGATAGAGGGAGCCATCATTCTTACAGTTGAGCAATACTAGATTGTTCCTCTTTTCCTTAATAAAGAAACCAGAGTTAGTAAATTCAATGAAATAATCATTATTCGTGCATAAACGCTAGAAAGACATAAGATTTTTATTGAGTGAAGGAATATATAAAACACTATTCAAGTGAAGAGGTCGGGACAAAGTAGAGTGAAAAAATTGACCAACAGAAAAAATAGGTAGAAGATTACCTATAACGCCCCAATTTTAAATCCCGAATGCTACATGATGCTTACGACCTCGAAGGACCACAAGCTAACCCATGACTGATATCTTCTATGAGTACTAAATAATAATACTAAAATAAATACAGAATTAGGCGGAATTTCCATATGGTTTAAAATCTAAATACTTATAAATAATATCTGGTAAAAAAATCTGAAAACTAAACACTGTCTGAACTGGTCTAGTCTGAAAGCCTCTAACTGAACTGTCTAAATATGGAGTTGATGGGACAATCCCCCAACCAACTCCGACTACTAAACTACAGATAAACTAAAATACTAAAATAAAAGCTTATCCTCAATAGATAAGGACTCACTACTAAATCTGTGACTGCTAATTGATCTGTCTAAGTGCGGTCGGGAACCTGAGCATCCGAACCTATGATATGAGACATCATAGCGCAAAGAAAGAGTATGCATTAGTACGTTGAATGTACTGGTATGCTACATGAGGTAAGGCTAAATGTAAGGTCTCATATGCATGAACAATAACTGACTGAATGATATAGAGTAACTAGTTATGAGAGTATATGGATAACTGAAACTACTATAAATACTAAGTATGTAATACTGTACACATACATATATATATACTATATTTGAGCTTTCTAAAGCTAAGTATAGATTTCTGATAATTGAGTAACTAATATCTGAAGTTACTAATAACTGAATTACTGATACTGAGTGAGCGTATCTGACAGTCCTTATTCTACAAAACTAAATTGAGTTCTAAACTGAGACTGAAATTGAGACTGTGGGAGGTAATCATCTAACTTACATGACCAAATCTAAATTGATAGGGGTCTAACCTATAACCCCAGTTGAAAGGGTGCTAATATCGTTCCACGGGTACTAACACTGGAGAACCAGGATGCCAAGCCTAACTAATGGGTGACACCTGGGAGGAGCCAAGCCTAATCTAATGGGTGACCCCTGGGAGGTCGTCAAGAATAGTATAATGGTGACTCCTCATCCTATGCTGGCTATGCAGTTCTGGAGTACAGGGACTGCTACTAACGACTTTACCCCTCTGATGGGGAAGCCGTCATCCCTGCACTCGATCGATGCTAAATCCTACTCCTAACTGAAAGACATTGAACTGATTATATAGAACTGGACTGGACTGATACTGAGTTTTCTGAGTTTTACTGAATTATGTAACTGACATTCTACTGATCATGACATGACTGATACTGTTCTATAACTGACACTGGCTCTAGGTAAACAGCTAGATTATCGGGTATTAAATACCCCTAGGATTTGATAGCATGACAAGTAATTCATAGAATAATCTTTAATAACATAACAATGTATCCTTGTGCATAATTCATTCATAGAGGCAATTTATCAAACACTTGTAGGGCATAAGCTTGTACATATACTAGCATGTCATGATTTCACCATTTAATTCACATGGACTTTCTATCAATCACTTAGGGAGCACAACTTAATGCACATAATCGTGGATAACATATAAACATTGCAAATACAATGCCTAAACTTGCAAATTCATGGGTTTTAATATGCAATTCATAAAATTCCTCATAAACACTATTCTAATTTCATGAATCTTATAATATTCATGGATTGAAAAACCAATTAACATCATAGACATGCATATAATCGATTTTAAACATAGGAATTCATAATTCCATAAGATTGTACTTTTAAAAAGACATTCTTGGACTCTACGGGTAAAAGGTATCCGTAGATGAACACCTAACATACCTAAAAGGATTAATACTTGAAAGTTCTTGGTAAAATTCTTGAGGATTGACCTTGATTCTTGAAGCTAGGATTTTTGCCTCTTGAGAGAGAATGATTTATTTTAGGGAGAAAATTGAGTGAATAATGGTATAACTAAGGTAAATTTTAAGTCAAAGGCTGGTTGGGGTGAGGGAAAAGACTATTATGCCCTCAAAATTAAAATTAGGAATTAAATAAAAAATCCTAATCTAGGTCCTTGGTGTGATGCAGCGCTATCGTGCCGTGTCACTGAAAATTGACAACTGAGAATGTGGCTGGTGGTGCAACATGGTAGAATTGCAGAGCAACACTGGATTCAAATTTCACCCTTGGCGCGACGTACCATAATCGTGTTTCCTTACTAGATTTTGATTATTGTGAACTGGGATTATAGCGTGATACGATGGTATTGCATTGGCTCACTATAAAATGACTATTTTCACTTAGACGGCCTCCGCGACGCGCTGAAGTACCAAGTGGTATACTATTTCACAAAAATGGCTCTAACTCTTTGCCCGGGTATTGGATTTAGGCAAATTTTATATCATTGGAAAGCTGACTAAAATTCCTATGCATTGTTAAGATCTAAATTGAAAAATACTGAGTATTTCAAAAATTTTATATAGGATAACTCATGGACTGAGAGTTAATTTTAGCTAGCGAGTTATTACAATATCTCTCTCTTGAGAATATTCATCCTTGAATGAGACTGATTAAGCTGAGGAACACTGATAGACTGAGTTTACACACTGAACATGCATATCTGATGCATGGAATACATGACTGAAGCTACTAATAAGCTAAGTTTCATACTGAACATGCATATCTGATGCATGAGTACATGAATGAACTAATTCATGAATGCATGACTGAATATGCAACAGTGATGGATACCAAGTTTATAACTATAACTGGATATAGAACTATGTAAAACTAAGGAAGAATGTTACCTTAAGCTGAGATTACTAATGAACCATAGATCATTTAGTGAACATGTATGGATGGGAACATGAGAACATGACTGAGTCTGAAACATGATACATGAACTGAATATCGTGAACTGAAATAATTTTCTTAAATTCATGCCATGCCACGGGAATGGTCATACGGCTGAGATTGGAACAAGAGAGTCAACTTATGAATACCCGTTACTTCAAACTGGATATGGTTATGTGAAGAAAAACTAGAAGGTTTAGGACATGAAAGATTGGGGGTTATAGTGCATCTCCCCCTTGGGATATTATGTCCTCAAAAGAATGCTGACTTAGCTGGGATACTTACGAAAGGCTGAGACGATACATAGGGCACCTACAAACTAAATTGGGACTAAATATCTAGGATCTGAAACTGAGGCAGGATACATGAACTGAGCTGAACTCGTAACTACCTGGTTGCTCTATCTTGGAATGGGCATATTTGTGAGACTTCAGATAGGACGACTGAGCGGAAAGATGGAAAACCATACGAACTTTGTCCATCTGACTGCTAAACTAAATTCACGACTATATGGACTAACTCATACTGAAAAATTATACTCAACTGGATCATTTCTTGACACTTTTTCTATAAAGTTCTACTAACCTTAGGGAGCAAGGAAATCTTGACATGGTCTGAATAAGACATCTAAATAAGAAATCACAACATGGATCCAATTAGGTAATATGGACAAAGGCCTACGAAACATCATCTAAGACAGAGTTACTAAGCCTCATGCACTGAAACTACTAACTTGCCATCTTAGCCATATTTCTCAACTATTCCCTCAATAGTAATTTTTATTTCAGC
Organism: Capsicum annuum; assembly: GCF_002878395.1. Classification (NCBI taxonomy): domain Eukaryota; kingdom Viridiplantae; phylum Streptophyta; class Magnoliopsida; order Solanales; family Solanaceae; genus Capsicum; species Capsicum annuum. Next base: position 81,278,382 of record NC_061116.1, on the reverse strand, counting down.
ACCGTATTTCACTTGGGGCTACTAAAAATATTTACATAGGCAATGATAACTCTACCTACTGAGGTCAGAGCTGTACTGAATTATCCCATTATGTTCAAGCCTACTCAAATCTCTGAAATACATTTGTCCACTTACACATCAATATGAAATTCAAGCCTATATTCATAACTACAGCCTCGTATAAAACTAGCATGCAAAAATCTTTTCTTAACATAAAACATTTACTCTCTCTCTTCTAAGAAACTGCTTATCACTATATCATTTCATAAGGAGAGTTAACTGAAGGTTAAAACAAGAGGACCTAAAGCATGAATGGCACTATACTGAACTTAACACTTGACCGAGACCTGAGGAATAGAACATCAACATACTAGACTTTATCGAGAGATCTAAACAGAGGATATACATGATGAAATCTGAATTTAGCTAATCACTAGGAGCGTAGCATGAGTCATGGGAACTGAGCACACTGTAAGGCATGAGTACATGAGTCATGAGCTGCATGACCTGAGTTTGGAGCTTCTGTATTCATGGAACATGATTCATAACACTGAGGAAACTAGAACTCCTTATACTAGAAACTGTAAGCGTACATAATTTTGATTAATATGTACGAATATGGGCTATAATCATAGAGCTGACATATAGGGCATGAGTAGATATCGTGATAACTGAAGTACAAAACTTTGCACTGAGGTAAAGATAGGTTGGGAATCAAACTCTCCCACTGCTTTTCTATGCATACTGATATTACTGCTAGAATCTAAAAGTCTGACTTGGTTACTTGTGCTACTATCTCCCCTTTAGCTTAAAGTCATTATCATAAGTTTGTGAACCACTTAATAAACTCTAATTCAAACTGAAACCACTTTAATCTAGAGCCTAATATATAACAATACTTGTAAATGCTAAACTCATTCTGAAGGACTAATCCTAATAATGTAAGGTCCACTACTAGTATTTCCTTCTGATACATGATTCTTAGCTTTCTATTGCCCCAATAATCATCATATAGCAACCTCAACACTAACTAACTTACAATTCTCAACTTCTCTTTCTACTATTTCTATCTAGAGATTCAAACTTAAATCAACTGAAATTAAGGTACTACTTATTCATTCAATGATTGGTCCATTAGGAAACAAAAAGGGAACAACTCTATTACTGAAATTAACAAAAGGTGTTCTTCTAAAATACTGTAACCAAGCAATTTCTGTATACTCATCTGGCTGGAATAGATTTACCTACTGAGTTAAGCACTAAGAAAGGTTTTGTTAAGATTTCTAGTCTGACTTAAAGTTGACTGCTATGAAAAAAGTTACAAAAGACAAGAAATCTCCTAGATCTAATAAGGTATGAATATATAAATGGAAGATCTATAATGTACCAGTGACCACGTCAAGAGAACTTTCCTGATCTTGTCTAGAATGAAGTGCATAAAGCCTGTTTAGGCGTTGCCCATTGGTGACACTAGAAGTATCACCCTGCCGATTCGGGCAATCGGACTGAGCTAAAGGATTATTGTACTAACCCTGTAAACCTGACCAAAGACAATCTCAAACATTATGGCCTAGCTTACCATACACGAAACAAACATCACTACCATCTATGCACACTCTCTTATAGTTCTTACCATATTCTCTGCAAAGTAGATTAGTATAAACACTATTTCTACTACCTTGTGACTTAGAGCCTGGTGCCCCATCTCGTTTGTCATTCATAGAATTAGGCACTGCCACCCTGACAGAAGGTGAAATTAGGGCTGAGAATCTCTAATGGGATTACGAGTGGTTACGAACCCCTGATCTTGGCTTAAAACTACTTGTTCTAACTCTCTCATTCTTTTTATCTATCTTTCTATGCTTCTCCCCCTTGCTCTGCTGAGTATGAACCTCAAGCCTAGATAGAACAATTTTCTACAAATTGTTCTGAGAAACTACTGAATAAGCTAAGGTAGTAAAAGCAGCTCTGAATTCTGCATAGGAGACATGCTCTTCTAGGGGATCTGCCTGAACGGGCTGAGGTGTTGACTGATTTTCAGTTCTCCTTTTGTTAGTCTTTTTGGGAGGCTTGTTCTCTAATCAGAAGGAAAAAAAGGATTAGACTGAGAGTTTAACTAGCGTTTATGCTCACTCGTGTGACATGAACACTGAAAGAGGGGAAACTTTTCCTAAAAACATTTCATAGCCTCCTGTCCATAAGTGTGGTACGCTATATACCCATGCACAAGACTCTACTTGATGTGGCTTTTAGACTTCCTAGGACTCTGTTAAATCTTAGGCTCTGATACCAAGTTTGAAATGCCCTGAGTTTAAACCCCGGACGCTACACGGTACTTATGACCATTATCTATTGTGAGCACTGAATAATAATACTAAAATAAATACAAAATTAGGCTGAATTGCCATAAGGTTCAAAATCTAAATACTAATAAAAAATAACATCGGGTAAAAATATCTGAAAACTAAACACTGTCTGAACTGGTCTAGTCTGAAAGCCTCTAACTGAACTATCTGAATATGGAGTTGATAGGACAAGCCCCCACCTAAATCAGACTATTGAATTACTAATAAACTAAAATACTAAAATAAAAGCATATCCTCGATAGATAAGGACTCACTACTAAATTTGCAACTGCTAACTGGATCTGTTTAATCACGGTCGGGAACCGAGCATCTGAACATATGATATGAGACATCATAGCACAAAAAAATATGTGTCAGTACGTAGAGTATACTTGTATTCTAGATAAGGTAAGGCTGAATGCAAGGGTTCATATGCATGAACAATAACTGACTAAATAATATAGAGTAACTGGGTATGAGAGTACATAGATAACTAAACTTGTTATAAATACTGAGTATGTAATACTAAAAGCATACATATATATTGTATCTGAGCTTTTCTGAAGCTAAGTACTGAGTTCTGATAGCTGAGTAACTGATATCTGAAGTTACTACTAACTAAATTACTCATATTGAGTGACTGTGTCTGACAGTCCTGATTCTATAGAACTGAACTTATTTATAAAGTGAGACAGAAACTAAGACTATGGGAGGTAATCATCTAACCGACATGCCCCAAATCTAAGCTGACGGGGGTCCAACCTGTGACCCCAGTTGGAAGGGTGCTAATACCATGCCACGGGTATAAATACTAAAGAACCAGGATGCCAAGCCTAACTGACGGGTGACACCTGGACGAATCCATTCCTAATCTAACGGGTGACCCCTCGAAGGTAGTCAAGCCTAGTCTGATGGTGACTCCTCATCCTATGCTGGCTCTATAGTTCTGGAATATAAGGACTGCTACTAATGACTCTTTTTCTCTGATGGGGAAGTCGTCATCCCTACACTCGTTCAATGCTAAATCTTACTCCTAACTGAAAGACACTGAACTGAGTATACAAAACTGGACTAGACTAATACTGAGTTTTCCTGAGTTATGTAACTTATTGAGTTTTATAGCTGACTGAATTCTACTGATCGTGACATGACTGATACTATTCTATAACTGACACTAGCTCTAGGTAAACAGTTAGATTTTTGACTTGATACCATGAGAAGTAAAGCATAGTGTAATAACTCATACTTCTGCCTAGCTTGAAATCATCCTAATAATGTTAGAAACTTACTTTGAAATATGAATCTATTTTGTACATGTGGAATTTTTTAGATTTTCACTTTTTTGAGTGGGAAATTGAATTAGCATTCCAACGATACCAATTTCATCCAAATACGGTAGTGGAGTAAAAAGTTATGGACATTTTACCGAGAGCTGTCAGAATTGCCCAGGTGTGATGGGCAGGTTGACGGACCGTCAATCTAGCGAGGGACCATTGCCTAGACCATCGTAGCTAAGGTAGTAAGTCAATCTTGTGGATAAGGTACGATGGACAGGTTGACGGACCATCGCCCAAGCCATCGCTATTAAGGCAGTGAGTCCCTATTCTGGTCCACGTGTGACGATCAGAATGACGGACCGTCGAGCCAGCGATAGACCATTACACGAGCTTTTGCAGACCCCGTTTAGCAATTTAAAGTCATTTTTAAAAGGGTATTTGGGTTTTTTCCACCCGTTTTAACCCCTAGTTATACCAGACCATAGCCCATAACTTTATTATTTATCTATAACATTAAATTAGGGTTTCTCTCAAAGAATAATCCCCAAGATCAAGAAACCCTAGGTGTTTAATTCCAAGTCAAGAATTTAAGTTTTCCTCCATCAATCTTCAAGAAATTATCCACCCAGGTATGTCATGTGTTGATTCATGGGTCCCCCTCACCCATGAAGCTCAAGAATCTCTTTTCAAAATCCAAGTTTTGTGTATTTATGAATGTTCATTATTTAAATTGAATTGAAATTCATGTTCATGATGTTGTGGGGGTTTTGATTCAAATTTTAAATTGCATACTCTAATAATTGACCCTAGAATATGGTGATTTGCATAATAATCATGATAAATCCCCTTCAATTTACAAGTTGATTGATATATCCATGATTATTAGATATGTTGATGATTGTATAACCAAAGCATGCTCCCTATGTGTTTGATTAAATGCCTATGTGAAGGAAAAGTGCCATACAAGTATAATAATATGAAATCCCCATTCATGTAGAAGTTTATTCATGTCAAGTGTTTGGTGAAATATCTTAGTCAATGAATTATGGATATATGAGTAGCCATTGTGGTGCTTTAAAACTTGTACTTTATGAAATCTCTAACTTATTGTATTATGGATAATGATGGTTGTCATGTATTCAAGAAAGTCATGCTTTGTCAGTTTCTTCCCATCGAGTCCTGGGGTTACTTGTAACTGAAAAATATAGTTGTGTTCCTAGAGCCAGTGTCATATTTTCACGATATCCTCAGTCAAGACATGATCCATAGAACTCAGTTAGACATGTGACTCAGCAAAGCTCAGAAATTCAGTAATCTAAATGAAAATTCAGTTAACTCAGTCCAGTCAGTTCAGTTAATCATGTTCAGTGTCTATTCAGATAGGAGTAGAAATTAGCACCGAGCGGACCCAAGGATGGGAACCTAACTGTTATATGAGGGTGTGATTCTTAGAAGCAATTCTTATGTTCCATAACTATGTAGCCAACATAGGATAAGACATCATAGCTTGTTATATAAAGGTAGATAAGGTGGCTTAACCTATTATATGAAGGTTACCACCATTCTCACTAGAGTTACCTGTTATATAAAGGTTACTCCCAGATTGTCCTTACCAGTAGTGTGGTATTGACACCCTTCCAATTGGGGTTATAGATTGGACGCCAACTCAGTTATATTGCATAATCTAGGGCATGTCGGTTAGATAACTACTTCCCATAATTTCAGTTATAGATTAGGACTGTCAGATACAGTCATTCACTCTTAGTAATAAAACTCAGATAGTTTTTTAGAATTTTAGAACGGTCAGATACAGTCAACTCAGAACAGTACGGAACTCAACTAGTTACATCAGAAACTAGACTATCAGATACAGTCGCTCAGTATTAGTTATTTTAGTTATACGGTTACCAGTGTCTCATTTTATCAGTACTTAGGCTCAGTAATCATGCTATCACGAACTCAGTCATAGTTATTATGTATTCATGCATGTATTCTCACATTTATGTTATTCAGTCAGTTAGTATAGTTCATGCATATAAACCCTTTGCATTTATCCTACCTCACATGTATACCAGTATATTCAAACGTGCTGATGCATTTGTGCTATGGTGTTTTATACCATAGGTTCAGAAGTACGAGCTCCAAAGCATCAGTAGCATTCTAATCTCAACAGTCAAAGTTAGCAGTGACTCCTTATCCTTCGAGGACATGACCATTACTTTATTATCTCATTAATTAATTTACTTCAGTAGTTGGACATAGTTGGGGGACATGTCCCATCAACTCCTTATTCAGACAGTTTAGAGGCTTTCAGACTAGCATGTTCAGATAGTTATTTTAATTATTTTGGTATTGATATACCATATCTTCAGATGTTATGTTTTATTAGATATTTGAACCTTATGTCCTTCCAGCCTTTATTTCTTCCTTTATACAGTATATTATGCAGTGTGCAGGTACATATATCAGTCATGGGTTAGCTTATAGTCCTTCAGGGTCATGAGCACTATGTGGCATTCTGGGTACCAGACTCGGGGCCTTACAAACTTGGTATCAGAGCCTAAGTTTCAATAGAGTCCTAGAAATTCTAAAAGCTATATCTAGTAAAGTCTTATGCATGGGTGTGTTTGCATGCCACATTTAAGTACAGGTGGCTATAAGATGTTTTAGGAATAGTTTTCCTTCTTTCAATATTTATATCGTGCCAGTGAGCATTACCTAAAATCTAACTCTCAATCTAATCTATTTCTTCCTTTTGTTTATAAATCATGCCTCCCAAAAGGGCTAATGAAAAGAGAACAATGAATCAGTCAGCACCACATCCCATCCAAGCAGATTCGTTAGACGAGCATGTCGTTTATGGTGAATTCTGAACTGACTCCCTTACTTTATCTTACTTAATAGTAGCTTAGAGCAATTAGCAGGCTGTTGTCCCACCTAGGCATATGATTTATGCCCGGCAGAGTTAGGCGGGGAAATGTAGAAAGAAAGAAAATAAGAGAGCTAGAATAGGTAGCTTTAATTTCAATCAGCCTAAGTCAGAGGGTGGGAATCGTTCTCAGTTTTGCCCAAATACCTCAATTCTAACTCCACCCCCAGTCAGTGTCCCAGTACCTAAGTTCAGAAATTATAAAAGTGATAGGCTGCCAAGCTCTAAGTCTCAGGGCAGTGTAGCATTAGCCCGAACTAATCCTCTTTGCCAGACTTGTGGTAAGAATAACAAGGATATTTGTAGAGCTGGCAGTGATGTGTGTTTTGAATGTGGTAAGCCCGACCACAGAGTTAGAGATTATCCCTAGTCAGAATTTCAGGGTCAGTAGAACCGTTCCTCAGTTCAGTCTGATCGCCCAAATCAGCAGGGTGCCACTTCTAGCACAACTAGTGGGTTGCGCCTATACCGACTCTATAATCTTCAGTCCCGATAAGATCAAGAAAATTCTCCTAATGTGATCACTGGTATATTAAAGATCTTTCATTTGCATGTTTACACTTTGCTAGATCCAATAGCTTTTTTTCTTTTGTCACTCCTTATATAGCAGTTGCTTTCGGAGTCAGACACCCAAAATTCTAGCAGAGCCCTTCTCAGTATCTACCCTAGTAGGTAAATCCATTATAGCCCAACGGGTATACAAAAACTATCCTGTGACTGTATCTCAGAAGGTCACTTCAGCAGACTTAGTCGAATTAGAGACGACTAATTTTGATGTTATTCTCGGCATGGAGTGGCTTCATTCCTACTATGCCATAGTCAACTCCAGAAATAGAGTTTTGAAGTTTCAGTTCGAAATGGACCTATCCTTGAGTAGAAGGGTAGTATTTCAGCATTCAGAGGTCAGCTTGTTTCCAACTTACAGGTTAGAAAAATGATATCTAAGGGATGTGTCTATCATCTTGTCAAGTTAAGGAATTTAGTTCCAAAACTCCCATTCTTTAGTTAGTTTCAGTTGAGTGTGAATATTCAGATGTCTTTTCTGAAGATCTTTTTGGAGTTCCTCCTGAGAGGGAAATATACTTCAGCTTTGACCTTCCTTAAGATACTTAGCCTATATCTATTATGCCATACGAAATGACATCGGCAGAACTCAGCAAATGTGATAATCTGAAAATAGCTTTCAGAACTCTATATGGTCATTCCAAATTCTTAGTCATGTTCTTTGGTCTTACCAATGCCCCAACAGCTTTCATGGACTCGATGAATCATGTATTCAACAGTACTTGGACATATTCATCATAGTCTTCATAGATGACACTCTTGCCTACTCTCATAGTGAGCATGATCATATAGACCATCTCAGAAAAGTATTATAAACCTTCAAAACCCATCAGTTATCATGATATCTATTAATGTCTTATATGTAACCTATATGATCATCGCTCATATTCGTGCACGTTAGTGAGAATCATGTATGCTCATAGTTTCTAGTATAAGGAGTTCCAGTTTACTTCGTGTTACAAATCATGTGCCATAAGTACAGAGACTTCAGACTCAAGTAATGCAACTCATGACTCATGCACTCATGTCATGCTTTACAGTATACTCAGCTCACATGACTCATGCTCTACTTCGAATGATCTACCAAACTCAGATTATGTCACGTATACCCTTAGTTTAGATCTCTTGGTTAAATCTATGGTGTTGATTCTCTATCCCTCAGGCCTCAATTATAGCGTCAATTCAGTAATTAATATTCAATAAATGACTCAGATAGTCCTGCAGAACCATGTATTTCAGCTATCAGTTACTTAGCCATCAGAATTTAGTATAAGTCTAAACCTCATTTATTGGTATTCGGCTATAAGAACCCAATATTTAGTTCCAGTATGAGTCCAATTGTAGTCTTAGTTATAATGTCAGCTCCAGTTCAGTAATCAAATCAGAAACTCAGTCCAGATCTAGGTTTGCTTGACCATAGCATACGGTTATTAGCTATTTAGTTATTAGTATTTTAGTACCTCAGTTTATAGAATGTTTTGGAATCATGTTATACGCTTGGTCTTGCATCCGTATGATAATACAGTTTTCACTCATTCACACTCAGTTATCTCAAGTTACCTAGTCAATCATTACCTTCTATGCATAATGCTCTACAGTTTCAGTCCAGTTATTTAGACTAAGTACAGTTCAGTCTTACCTGCCCAGTATTCAGCTATCATCCATGCATTAAAACAGATAAGTTAGTATATTTATGCATTCTTTCTCAGCACCTATGTGAATAGTTTCAGTATTCTCAAGTGATGTGTTATACTAAGGCAGAGAGTATAGTGGAAGGAGTATTCTAGGGATATGTCTAAGCCTGAAAAATTTAGACGTAGTGCATAAGGCTTAGCCACTCTATTTTAGATAATGTTTCATAGGCATTTCCTCCTAGTATAAGAATCCCGGCCATATGGTAATCCCTTATTCAGTTGTCCTGCTTAGACCAGACCAAGATTTCCTTTCTCCCTACAGTCATTAAAATACTATAGAAAGAGTGTCATATAAATACTCTAGTCGAGTATAAGTTTTTAGTATGAGTTATTCTGCAAAGCCATCGATTCAATTTAGCAGTCAGAAAAATAAGTTCGTATGGTGTGGCTTTCCATTTTTCCATCTAGTTACACTATCCGAAGTCTTGTGAATGTAACTAATCAAAGATGGATCAACCAGGTAGTTGTGTGTCCAGCTTAGTTCATGTATCATGCCTTAGTTTCAGAATCCAGACATTCAGTCATGATTCAATTCGTAGATGCCTTATGCATCACCTCAGTTTCCTCATAGCTTAAAAAAAAATCAGCCCAGCATTCTTTAAGGGACATAGTGTCCCAAGGGGGAGATACACTATAATTCCCTGAACTTTCATGAAATAAACATGGCACTCTCTCTTCACGTAATGAACCCATTTAAGAGTAATGGGTACCCATAGGTTAACCCTCTATCTCCAATCTCAGCTATAAGCCACGAACTTAATGGCTCAGTTCAGTTCACGATAGTCAGTCTATGTCACACGTTATAGACTTAGTCATGTTCTCATATTCCTATTCATGCTTGTTCAGTAAAAGATCTCGAGTTGAGATTAAATAAAATTTAGTATTTTGAAAATCTCTCCCATGAAAGAAGTGAAGAGATTTGGAAAGAAGGGAAAACTCACTCCCTGATATGTTGGTCCCTTCAAAATTCTTAATCGCTTAGGCAAAGTAGCTTATGAGCTTGAATTGCCTTCAGATCTAGTATCAGTTCATCCAGTCTTCCATGTCTCTTTGTTCAAGAAGTGCATAGGTGACCCGGCAGTTGTCGTCCCTATTTAGAGCATAGATGTTTAGAATAGCCTCTCTTATGAAGAGATTCCTATCGAAATCCCAGAGTATCAGACTCGTAGAATAAGGAACAAAGAAGTCCCTCTAGTCAAAGGTCTTTGGCGAAATCAGTCATTGAGGGAGCGACTTAGAAAGAAGAAGAAGATATGCAAACCAAGTATCCTCACCTCTTTTCCTCCAACTCAAATCAAGTTCAAGGTAATAGTTCTCCTTAAACTTACTCAGTTTATATTAAGAATTCTATTACAACTTGGAAGGAAATGCCATTGCATATTCAGTCATGCATTCATATGTCAGTTTAGTTATATAATCATGCATCAGACATTCATTCTCATTATGAGAACCTTAGTTCATCAGAACACTAAGTCATGCATTAATGAATCAGTTACACATACATCAGATACGCATGTTCGGTATGATATATTCAGTTATCAATCATTTCAGTCATGAGATCATATTTTAGTTGTTCATGTTTAGTATGTCTCAATCCTTGCATTCTAGAAATATGTAGCCAGCGTAGGTTGAGACATCATAGCCTATTATATGAGGGTAGATGAGGTGGATTAATTTGTTATATGAGGTTTCCCACTGTTCTCACTAGATTTACCTATTATATGAGGGTTACTCACAGATTTTCCTTACCAGTGGCGCGGTATTGACACCCTTCCAATTAGGGTTACAAATTGAACCCTAACTTAGCTATTGTGTTATCTGGGGCATGTCGGTTAGATGAATACTTCCCACAGTTTCAGTTACAGATCAGGACTTTCAGAATAGTATGGAACTCAGCTAGTTTCATCAGAAACTAGACTATCAGATACAATCGCTCAGTGTTTGCTATTTCAGTTATACAGTTACAAGTATCTCATGTTATCAATACTCAGGCTCAGTAATCAAGTTATGACAAACTCAGTTATAGTTATTATGTATTCATGCATGTATTCTCACGTTCGTATTATTCAGTTAGTAAGTATAGTTCATGTATATGAACCCTTTGCATTCAGCCTACCACACATGCATACCAGCATATTCAAACATACTGACGTATTTTTGCTATGGTGTTTTATACCATAGGTTCAGAAGCACGAGCTTCAGAGCATCAATAGCATTTCAGTCTCTGCAGTCAGAGTTAGTAGTGAGTCCTCGTCCTTCGAGGATATAACCATTACTTTATTATCTCATTAATTAATTTATTTCAGTAGTTAGAGTTAGGTGGGGACATGTCCCATCAACTCCTTATTCAAGCAATTTAGAGGCTTTCAGACTAGCATATTCTAACAGTTATTTTAGTTTTTTTGGTATTGATATACCATATCTTTAAATGTTATGTTTTATCAGATCTTTGAACCCTATGGCCTTCCAACCTTTATTTATGCCTTTGTACAGTATATTATGCAGCGTACAGGTACAGATATTAGTCATGGTCTAGCTTATGATCCTTCAGGATTATGAGCACCGTGTGGCATTTCGGGTACCAAACTCGGGGCGTTACAAACTTGGTATCAGAGCCTAAGGTTTAATAGAGTGTTAGGAAGTCTGAAATTCGCATCTAGTAGAGTCTTGTGTATAGGTGTGTTGTGTGCCACATTTATGTATTGGAGGCTATAAGAAATTTTAGGAACAGTTTCCCTTCTTTTAGTATTTATGTCGTGCCAGCGAGTATTAGCTCAACTCTAACTCTCAGTCTAATCTATTTCTCTCTTTTGTTTGTAGATCATACCTTCCAAAAGGGCTAATGAAAGGAGAACCGAGAAACTGTCAGCACCACAGCCCATCCAGGCAGATTCCCTAGACGAGCATATCGCTCATGGTGAATTCAAAACTGACTCCCTTACTTTATCTTACTCAATAGTTGCTCAGAGAAATCAACAGGTTGTTGTCCCACCTAGGCATATAATTCATGCTCGGCAGAGTTAGGTAGGGGAATGTAGGGAGAAATAAAGAAAGAAAGAGAAAAAATAAGAAAGTTAGAATAGGAAGCTTCAATTTCAATCATCCTAAGTAAGAGGGTGGGAATTGTTCTCAGTTTTGCCCAAAGTCCTCAGCTCCAACTCCACCCCCAGTTAATGTCCCAGTACCTAAGTTCAAAAATAGTAACAGTGATAGGGCGCCATGCTCTAAGTTTCAAGGCAGTGTACCATTTGCCTAAACTAATCCTCTTTGCCAGACTTGTGGTAAGAACCAGAAGGGTATTTGCAGAGTTGGCAGTGATGTGTGTTTCGGCTGTCACAAGACTGTCCACAGAGTTAGAGATTTAATTAGCTTTCCAACGATACCAATTTCATCCAAATCCAGTATCAGAGTAAAAAGTTGTGAACGTTTTACCGAAAGCTGTCAGAACCGCCCAGGTGCGACGGGAAGGTTGACGGACCGTCGATCTAGTGACGGACCGTTGCCTACATTGTTACACACTAAATTTGGTACCTCCAATGCTACACGGTGCTTGTGACCCCGAAGGACCACAAGCTAACCCATGACAGATATATGTGTCTGTATACTGTATAATACAGAAACATGAAGTGAAAGGCCATAAGGTTCAAACTATAACATAATATCTGATAAAATATAACATCTGGAATAGGGTATAAATGCCCAAAAAAAACTGTCTAAACATAATGTAGTCTGAAAAACCTCTAAAATATAACTATCTGAATAAGAAGATGATGGGACATATCCCCAACTAACTCCAACTAATAAAGTAATTAATGAGATAATAAAGAAATAATTATGTCCTCGAAAGATGAGGACTCATGGCTAACTCTGACTGTGGAGATTGGAATGCTACTAATGCTATGGAGCTCCCGCTTCTGTACCTATGGTATAAGACACCATAGCACAAATACGTTAGTACTTTGGTTTGTAATGCCCCGAATCTAGTAACCGAAACTCTACACGGTGCTCATGACTCTGAGGGACCACAAGCTAACCCATGACTGATATCTGTTCCTGTATACTGCATGATATATTGTATAATGCAAAAAAATGAACTGAAAATCCATAAGGTTCAAACTATAACATAATATTCAAAAAATATAACATCTAGAATATGGTATAAATACCCAAAACAAAACTATCTAAACATACTGTAGTTTGAAAAGACTCTAAAACATAACTGTCTGAATAAGGGGATGATGGGACATATCCCTAACTAACTCTAACTAATAAACTAATTAGTATGATAAATAAAAAAATAATCATGTCCTCAAAAGATGAGGACTCACTGCTAACTTTGATTGCGGAGACTGGAATGTTACTGATGCTCTGGAGCTCGTGCTTCTAAACCTATGGTATAAGACACCATAGCGCAAATGCGTTAGTACTTTGAATGTACTGGTATACATGTGAGGTAGGCTGAATGCAAAAGGTTTACATGCATGATCTATACTAACTGACTGAATAATATGAACGTGAAAATACATGCATGACTATATAATAACTTTAACTAGGGTCATGATAATATGATTACTGAGTTGAGTACTGATACAATGAGATACTAATAATTATATAACTGAAATAACTAATACTGAGCGACTATATCTGATAGTCTAGTTTTTTATGGAACTAGCTGAGTTTTGCACTATTCTTAGTTGACTGTATCTGACAGCCCTGAATTCTATAATCGAAACTGTGGGAAGTAGTCATCTAACTGACATGCCCTTAATACGCCATTATGGTTGAGTTAGGGTCTAATCTGTAACCCCAATTGGAAGGGTTTCAATACTGCGCCACTGGTAAGGACAATCTGTGACTAACCCTCATATAATAGGTAACTCTAGTGAGAACGGTGGGAACCCTCATATAACAGATTAAGCCACCTCATTTATCCTCTTATAGCAGGCTATGATGTCTCAACTTATGTTGGATACATAATTCTGGAACACAAAGATTATTTTGAAGAATCACTCCTTTATATAACAGGTGAGTTCCCATCCTTGGGTTCACTCGGTGCTAATTCCTACTCCCATCTTAATAGACACTGAACATGATTAACTGAACTGGACTACACTGAATTTATGGAGTTTCGTTAACTGATGGAATATTATTGAGATTACTGAATTACTGAGCTTTCCTGAGTCTCATGACTGAATGAGTTCTATGGATCATGGCTTGACTGAGGATATTGTGAAAACATGACACTGGCTCTAGGCATACAGCTAACTTGTCGGGTATAAGTACCCCCAGGACTCGATAGAGGGAAACTCACAAGGAATGACATTCTCAAATACGTGACCAATATCAACAATCCATAACACAATAATTAGAGATATTTCATGGGTATGTGATTATCATAGCTTGGTACGTGAATAAGATAGCATGTATACATAGCATAATTTCGTAAGCTAACTCATGAGCAATCCAACAACAATTTCAATACATGAGAATAATAAGGATGTCATTTTGAACCTAAGGTTAAAGCATACATTGTCATTTGGGTCACAATTTAGCTGTAGTGCATAATTTCTATCCCTTTAGGCATTTTATTAAACACATTACATGCACAACTTAAGGCATAGGTGAAATCGTTAAATTTCACAAATCATAAACCACCCAAATTTATGAATTTTAATTTATATGCTAACATAGTTTTCATAATTTCATATAAGGATCCCAACATGGGAATCAAATAACAACCATCACAAAACTTGAGCAACCCACAACATAATAATCATGATTCATAATTTAAAATAGGGTTTTTGAGATTTATGGATGAAAAAAATTCGTAAATCGACACAACGCATACCTTAGTTCTTGATTTAGCGAAGATTGATGGAGAGATTTTCTTGAAATTGAATTCCCAATTGAAACCCTAGTTTGTTCTTCAGTGAAAATTAAGAGAAACTAGTATATTTTGGGTGAAGAATGGCTAAATCACGTGTTATTAAGTTTAAATAGGGGTGGAAAATTGATCCTTTTAACCCTGGACGCGTTTTTTAAAATTGATGAAAATTTCCTGACCTGGACCTCTGGTGCGACGTGGCACTATCGCATCATGTCACTGAAATTTAACAACTAGGAAATTGAGGGATGGCGCGACGCGGAGCCATCGCGTTGCCATTTTATTTGTGACCTGGAAGTTTGGCGCGATACGCCACTATCGCGGACCCCTGCTAAAATATAAAAAATGCCATTTTCTCTTGTGGCGCGGCGTGCCACTAACTAATATGGTGTTGTTTTATGATGGGAACTTGAAATAGTCATAACTTCTTACCCGGTTATCGGATTTAGGCGAATTTTATATCGATGAAAAGCTTATTGAATTTTCCACATGACAAAAAGTGAAAATCTTAAAAATTTTACGTGTAAATTCCTGGTCTGGAAAGATGATGGATTTCCTGAGCTAACTTCTTCTTACTGTCCTCCACATGAGCAACACTAACCATAGACAGTCTACTGAGAGAGTCGTCCACTACATTGGCCTTGCTCGGATAATAAAAGACACTCATGTCATAATCTTTCAAGAGCTATAACCACCTTTTCTGACGAAGATTGAGATCTTTCTAAGAAAAGACATATGGAAGACTCTTATGATCGGTGAACACATCTGCATGAACACCGTAAAATAATGCCTCCAAATTTTTAAGGAAAATACTATGGCTGCTAACTTAAGATCATGAGTAGGATAATTCTTCTCATGGGGTTTAAGCTGTCTGGAGGAGTAGGCTATGACCTTACCATACTGCATAAGGACATAACCCAAACCTATTCTGGATGCATCACAGTACACTACGAACCCATCTGGACCATCTGGAAGAGCTAAAACTGGGTGAGATGAGTCGAGTCTTTAACTCCTGAAAACTCTTCTCGCAAAGATCTAACCACTGAAACTTAACTTTTTTCTGAGTTAATTTGGAAAAAGGGGATGCAATAGAAAAAAATCCTTTAACAAACCGTCTGTAATAGCCAGCTAGACCCAAGAAACTCCTAACATTTGATGGAGAGATAGGACGAGTCCAGTTTTTTACTGCTTCGATCTTTTAAGGATCTACTCTAATCCCATCAACAGAAATGATATGACCAAGGAATGCTACTGACCTTAGCCAAAATTTACACTTACTGAATTTGGCGAATAGTTGATGATCTCTGAGAGTCTAAAGTACAATTCTGAGATGGTCTGCATGATCACGCTCACAGCGGGAATAGACCAGAATATCATCTATAAAGACTATGATGAATATGTCTAAGTACTACTTGAACACATGGTTCATCAAGTCCATAAAAGTTGCAGGGGAATTGGTAAGACCAAAGGACATGACTAGGAATTCGAAGTGACCATACCGAGTACGAAAAGTTATTTTCAGAATGTCACATTCTCTGACTCTGAGCAAATGGTGGCCTGATCTAAGGTCTATCTTATAGAAATAGTTGGCACCCTAACGTTGGTCAAATAAGTCATCAATTCTGGGAAGAGGATACTTGTTCTTGACCATGACTTTATTGAGTTAACGGTAATTAATACATATTCTGAGAGAATCGTCTTTCTTTTGTACAAATAAGACTGGTACATCCCACAGGGATACACTGGGTCTGATAAATCCCTTATCTAAGAGATCCTTCAATGGTTATTTCAGTCCTTTGAGTTCTGCAGGTGCCATTCTATATGGCAGAATAAATATAGGTTGAGTATCTGAAAGAAGATCAATGCCGAAGTCTATTTCCCTTTCGGGAGGAATTCCTGGAAGATCTTTGAAAAAGACATCTAAATATTCATTCACAACTGGAACTGATTCTAGACTGGGAGTTTCGGCTAGAATCCTTAACATGAACAAGATGATAGAAACATCCCTTAGATATCATTTTTCATGCCTGAATGTAGGAAATAAGCTGACCTCTAAAAACGGATACACTACCCTTCCACTTTAGGACAAGTTCATTCAAAAACTAAAACTGGATTATTGTGTTTCTGCATTTAACTATGGCATAGTAGGAATGAATCCAATCCATGCTGAGAATGATATCAAAATCAGTCATCTCTAATTTGACTAAGTCTACTAAGGTAACTTTCTGAAATATCATAACCGGGCAGTTCCTGTATACCCACCAGGCTATGATGGTTTTACCCACTGGGGTAGATACTGAAAAGGGCTCTGCTAGAATTTTGGGACTGACTCCGAAATCAACTATTATATAAGGAGTAACGAAAGACAGGGAAGAACCTGGATCTAGCAAAGCGTAAACATATACATGAAAGATCTGTAATGTAACAGTAACCACATCAGGAGAATTTTCTAGATCTTTCTAGGACTGGAGAGCATAGAGTCTGTTTGGGCGTTGCCCACTAGTAGCACTGGAAGTGGCATTCTGCTAATTTGGGCGATCGGACTGAGCTAAGGAACGATTCTACTGACCTCGAGGACCTGGATGAGGACGATCTCTGACTCTGTGGCCTGGTATGCCACATGCAAAACAAATACCACTTCCAGCTCTGCAAATACCTTGATGATACTTTCCATATGTCTAGCAAAGAGGATAGGTGCGGGCACTACTAACACTACCCTGAGACTTAGAGCCTAGAGCTCTATCTTTGTTACCCTCTCTAAACTTAGGAACTGGAGCACTGGCTGAGGAAGGAGTTGGAACTGATGACTTAGGATGAAACTGAGAACGATTTTCTCCTTTTGATTTAGGCTGAGTAAAGTTGAAACTACCTGTCCTTGCTCTCTTTCTCTGATTTTCCCTCATCTTAATATTTTACTTCTCTGTCTACTAAGCATGTGTCATAAGCTTGGCTATGTTCATGTCACTATTCAATATCATAGACCTACACTCATTGTCCATGCTATCATTTACCCCAGAAACAAACTTACTCATCTTGGCCCTGCTATCTGCAACCATATGAGGAGTATATCTAGCTAATTGAGTAAACTTAGGAGAATACTCTTTCACCATCATGTTTCCCTACCTAAGGTTGATAAATTCAAACACCTTAGCTTCTCTAAGCTCTAGGGGAAAGAACCTATCCAGGAAAGCAAAGGCAAACTCCTTCCACTCAATAGCCCCTACATCAACCGACCTCTCTGACTTTCACTGCTTGTACCAAGTGTGAGCAACATCCTACAACTGATATGCAGCTAGCTCAGCACTCTTAACAGCTGAAACCCCTATAACGTCAGTAACCTTCTGAACCTGATCAAAGAATTCCTGAGGATCTTCATCTGACTTAGACCTAAGAAAGGATGGAGGATTTATTCGGGTGAAGTCCCGAATCCTGGCTGCAGTAGAATTGGCCACTGGGTTGACCGAAATGATAGCTGTTTATTTATTCTAAGAAACAACTGACTGAGCAAGAGTAATGAATGCAGCTCTAAACTCTGCATAAGAAATATGTTCGCCCAAAGATTCTTTGGGCTGAGGGGCTGACTAATTCCTGTTTTTTCTTTTAGAAGGCATATTTTGTAGAAGAAAGGGAGAAATAAATTAGGCTGAGAGATTGACTTGATGTTATGCTCACTGGCACAACATGAATACTGAAAGAAGGAAAATTATTCCTAAAATATCTCATAGCCTCCTATACATAAATTAGCGCACAACACACCCATGTACAAAACCCTACTAGATGCGGCTTTCATACTTCCTAGGACTCTATTGAACCTTAGGCTCTGATACCAAGTTTGTAACACCCCAAATCTGGTACCCAAAATGGTACACGGTGCTCATGACCCCGAGGGACCACAAGCTAACCCATGACTGATATCTGTGCCAGTATACTGCATGATATACTGTATAATATGGAAACATGAACTGAAAGGCCATAAGGTTCAAACTGTAACATAATATCCGATAAAATATAACGTCTGGACTAGGGTATAAATGCCCAAAACAAAACTGTCTAAACATACTGTAGTCTAAAAAGCCTTTAAAACATAACTATCTGAATAAGGAGATGATGGGACATGTCCCAAACTAACCCCAACTAATAAACTAATTAATGAGATAAATAAAGAAATGATCATGTCCTCGAAAGATGAGGACTCACTGCTAACTCTGACTGCGGAGACTGAAATGCTACTGATGCTTTGGAGCTTATGCTTCTGAACCTATGGTATAAGACACCATAGCGCAAATATGCCAGTACTTTAAATGTACTGGTATAAATGTGAGGTAGTCTAAATGCAAAGGGTTTACATGCATGATCTATACTAAATGACTGAATAATATGAACGTAAGAATACATGCATGACTACATAATAACTATAACTAGGGTCGTGATAACATGATTATTGAGTCTGAGTACTGATAACAAGAGATATTGATAACAAGAGAAATTTTGTGTTCCATACTTATCTTCAGCGAAAAAGATAAGTATGGAACACAAAATTTCCAAAAAAACTCAACAAAGTTGGATTTCGAAGTAGGTTTTCAGCTCAAACACCTGTCACGGTCAGTCAGAGCTATTAACTGGAAAATGTATGTTTTTTCACTGTCCGCTTTAACCGTGTGATTTACCATTGTGGATTCCAAAGTATTCACCTCAAATTTATCGCAGAGTCATGCAAAACAGCAGACACTAGACTAGTAATGCACAAAAAACCATATACAGTAGAGCAGACAATAAGCCCAAACCCCAAGGAGAGAATCACTTTTCCCTCGCTTAGTCAATTTTACCATCTGGACTTTTCCTTTATTCGCTCTCCCACTCACTCACTAACTCCACTTTACGAATTCTCCTTCCCAAATGCAAAAATGCTTCTCAATCTTCGCCGGATGAAACTTGTTCTTCCTCCAACTTGTATGTAGCTGTGTGAATTGAATAATTTAACTATCTAGCTCTAACTGTTCCTTGCTGGATATGAGGAGATTACATTTTTGTCAGATTCAGGGGATTATTCTGAACTATTAGGATCTTTGATTTCTCAGTTTGGTAAATTAACTCCTTTCTTCATAATAGGCTTATTTGGTTTTACTAGTAACTTCTTTTTTGGGGGATTTTTTT
>NC_061116.1:81245937-81258435 GCF_002878395.1 Capsicum annuum | reverse complement strand
TGTTTTTTCTTTATTCTTTTTTTTTTTGTTCTTTTTTTTTTTTATTTTCTTTTTCCCCCCCCTTCCCCCCCCCCCCCCCCTTTTTTTTTTATGCCTAGAAAATGATTCCTGTTGAATCGCCAACTTTTCCTCTTTATGTTTATCATCGGTTAAATAAGTATTAATAGCGCCTTTAATTTCTTTCTTTATCTCTGTGCTGTGTTACTTTGAAATGCTCCAGTTTAGTGGTTATGGACATACAATCAGGCACTAATCACGTTCTTAAGTCAACTACTCAACATATATAGCAAAGTTGCATTATGAGAGCATTTCTCCTTAGGTTTATTTTTCTTTTTGGTGTCTTTTTCCTGCAAGTAGAAACTTGAATAAGTTACTCATGATAGAACTTTTTCACTTTGTAATGCAACTCTGTTCACTTGTCTCTTATACAATTTAGAGTATATATTCTCCCTTACATACTGACAATATTTATAGTTAGAAACGAAAGTTTTTCTGTTTTATACTGTATTTATGATTATATTAAAGTCCTTTATGGACATTCAAATTGTGTGATTGTTCAGGAAATGCATGAAAGTTATCGGTGAAAAATTTCACTGATTACTTTGTTGTGTTAGATATGAAAAAAGTACTAAGGGAAACCAACCAGGGTTGTGGTGGAGTGGTAAGTACTCATTTTTCCTTAATTAATGGTTTGGGTTCGAGCCCCCCGGGTATGGAGTCGCCTTTGTTATGGAACACTTTACCCCTAATGTGGGATTTCCCGACGTGAATTCGAATTTAGTTGGGCTCCAATCCGTATACTGGACCCTGTGTGGAGACCCAAAATAAGGAAGGCATTAAAGGAAAACCAAAATTCAATTGAATAAGAAAATTTGACCATTTTGGGAAGAGACAAAAAAGAGTGAGAGAGAATAACAGTATTCCTATTAATCTCATCTCTCGAAAATGTTGTAGATTTTTTTGATTATCCGGGATTTTAAACAGTGGGTTAACTGGGAAATTTTGCAGCAACAGATGGAAATATTGTACATAGCAAGTTTCTTAGTGCTGACTTCAACTCCGGCTCTGCCAGTATCCGTTGCAGCTATTCGGCACAACTAAAGTGATTCTTTCTTTTGACTGCTGACAGGGCAGGAGGTGAATCTTTAGGTGGTGATGAAGAGGCATATCCATTACAATGCTCATCCAATTTCTCCACACCGTAAGCAATGACCTACGAACTGGGCCTCCTTTTCACTTTTAAGTTAATTTTATTTGGAAAATCTGTGGGAGAATGCTGATTTAAGTTGGATGTCGTTTTGAAAGTTGAACCATCAAACAATCATGAAATTGTTAAAAATACTTTTGCAAAATATTCTTCAGTATAACTGATAATTGAAGCAATAAATTATTGGAGTGGAATCTAGTGATGACATTGATATTTTAATTGTTAGTTACTATTGGATTATAAAGAATCAAACCTCATCTAAACAACTTATTTATGTTTCTGAAGGCCTTGGCCTGATGGTGTACTGTCTGGAATGGATTATGATTTTTTATAATCAAATGAACCACATATAACATTTGCGGAAATACCAATTCTATTCTTTTGTCTGCATGAGTACATTCATACTTTTCAGCTATAAGCGAGACCAGCTATAGAAATACAAGCAGAAAATGGTTAGTGCCAATTGTTCATATGCATTCTGATAAGAATTGGGTTATGTGAATAAACAAGAAAATAATGCGGAAGCGAAAATACTAAGATTAAAGGTAAGAAATTAAAGATAGGCCAAATTGGAGAATAAAATCCCCAATTTCGAGGTTAAGTGCTAAGAACCCTAATTGATCTTAGTATTCAAAATTAGCGGATTAGGACTAATTATGATACTAATAGAGTCAATTCAAGAACTTAGATCAAAAGTAATCTAGACTCCTATTTCAAAGAAACTAAAGACTGTTAGTATAAGACTAATACAACAACAACAACAAACCCAGTATATTCCCACATAGTGGGGTTTGGGAAGGATAGAGTGTACGCAGTCCATACCACTATCTCTAACGAGGTAGATAGACTAATCACCTTTTTTAATTAACTTTAATAGAAACCAAAGATATCAAATTAAGAATTAATCTTACCTCCTAACGAATCGTTCTTAAAGGGTTGCAAGATAAATCCCAAGTAGCCACACACAACACAAAGGTGTAAATAAGAGAAACTCTCAATTAATAATAATATTGTCTCCTTAAAAAAAAAAACAAAATCCATTCTTATATAAATAGGGAAAAAACCTCTCTCAAATAGCATGGGATTCGAATTCTACTATTATGGAAATAAATAAATCTAGAAAACTTTAAACTAGGAAACTTTAAAACTAGGAAACTTTAAACTAGGAAAATAATATCAAAAATAAATCCCTAACAAAATAAGGAAAAGTTCACAAATTTAATCAAAACTCATATGGCCCAATCTTCTTCCGTTTGGACTTGGACTTAAATCGTGAAATATGTATAGCACTTAGCCCATGCTTCTCCATAATTCTCGGGCTCATTCTTAGGCTTTTTCTTCCATCATAAGTTCTTGATTCACATTGAAGCCCGTCAATTTTAATGCAAGTGGGCTAGACTAGATGCTATCATTCCCTTCTTCTTGAAAACAATTTGTCCTCGAATTGGAATCTCGCAAAATCAAGAAGACATACAATAGTAAACAACATTCATTACTTGAAAGCAACAATGGTAGGAACAAAACAAGATAGTGACCATGTGTCCACTTAACCCAATTAATCCTTGCATGTATAAATACACCTTTATAAAGCATGTGGACATCATCTTCCCAATAGAAAATTCTCTTTCTTGTACGAGCACAACAATATTCACCGTTTAGATGACGTAGGGAATGATATGTGCCTCCCCAATTTAGCTCTATCAATAAAGTACTCCACTGGGTTTGTTAAAGACGTCATAAGCTCCATAAAATATGTATCAAATTTAACACTTTTATGATATAGCCAAGCATCATCAATTACACTTCTCAAAGATTTTTCCACATAAAATTTATCCACATATGCATAGGAATTTTCAAGAAGGTTAAAATAACCTTTCAGTCTTAAAATAGAATCTCTACCAAATTCTAAGTAATTGCTCAAATTCTCCCACAAGGAATCATGAATAGGTTCAACAAACGGTATTTGATCACGGATATCAAAATATTCACGTATTTTCTCACCACTAGTAGCAAACATCTTTTTAACCTTACAATCACCGAGACTTGAAGAATTAGGTCTTATCTTGGTCTTCTGTAGCAAAGGAATAATATCACTTCGTGTTTTCTTGCTCATTGGCGTTAGATCTACATCTGCCTTGTTGGACTTCTTATCATAAGTCTCATCTTGGACAAGTCCAAAATAATTCTCTTTACCTATATACTTCTTATGAACAAACACTTGCTCAATGGGACATGTAGTTTCAACCACCTTAGTATTAAGTTCATCCACTGAAGACTTTTCAATGCAAACTTTTCCATGAGTACCTATAAGAGAATCAAAGCAACTAAAAGAAGAAGTAGAAAGGTTAGAGCTAGAATAAGAAATAACCTCACTCAAACTCCCTTGGTTCTCTTTCTCTACCTCATTATTATCCCTCTCTTTATTACTCTCATGATCACCTCTCCTTTCTTTTCTCTTGACCTCACTTGACATCCCGTTCTCTTCACACAACACAACCTTTCTTCTTTCCTATCTTGGAATATCAACATGCTCCCCCTTACTCCTAGCATTCTTTTCTCTCTCAAAATTTTTCATTGCTTCTTTCACACGTTTGTGATCTTCATAAACTTGTGATGGAGTTAAAGGTACAAGTTTGTATTTTCTTTCGTTTAGCTCAAGAGAAACTCTATTTTTCCCCTATTATAAATTGCATTCCTATCAAACTGCCAGGAACGCCCAGGCTTGATATGACAATCTTGCATTGGAATTACATCACAAAGAACATTATCAGAGTACCTTCCAATGGAGAAAGAAATCATGCATCGCTTAGTCACCTTAAGTTCACCGAAATCATTGTGTTTGATGCATGTAAGTTTCAACTTCTCCGTCACGTATGAACTTATCACATTAGCATCACTTTCAAAATCAATAATCATAGAGCAAATATTATCCTTTATCCCACACCTTGTATGAAAAACACTTCTCCTTAAATCAGTTATATTCACCTGATTAGGTGGGTTTTGGGTGGCCTCTGATGCATCGAGTCGAGCAAAAATCCTTCTAAGTGCCTCGGCTATGTCATTGTTTTGAGTCCCAGCATCAGTATCCTTTGTGGTTTGAGACATCTCCAAAAGTTAAAAAAAATAAAAACTCCCAATTTGGCCCTTTTTTTTATCTCACCCCTCTTGCCTTTTCCCACGCAAATTACAACTTTTGGTTGATTCCTTTAGGATTTATATAGTAACCCTAGTAGTAACAATCCCTTTAGAAATAAGATGTAGAGATAAAAAAAAAATTACCAACTCCCAGACGGATTGGGTTTGGTGAGACAAGAAAAAGACCAATTAAAAAAATCTAAATTTTTTTCCTCTTCTTGGTTTACCTTTTTGATGTTGGAAAACAAGAAACACAATGAATTTGAAATTTCTTGATCTAAAGCAACCTTTTTCTTTATTATTAGGAAACTCCCAAGAATTATCAAGAACGGAACCCCTTGATAGAACCGCTCTGATACCACTTGATAAGAATCGGGTTACGTTAATAAACAAGAAAATATTGCGGAAGCGAAAATACTAAGATTAAAGGCAAGAAATTAAAGATAGGCAAAATTGGAGAATAAAATCCCCAATTTCGAGGTTAAGTGCTAAGAACCCTAATTGATCTTAGTATTCAAAATTAGTGGATTAAGACTAATTATGATACTAATAGAGTCAATTCAAGAACTTACATCAAACGTGATTTAGACCCCTAATTCAAAAAAACTAAAGACAATAATTAGTATAAGACTAATCACTTTATTTAATTAACTTTAATAGAAACCAAAGATAGCAAATTAAGAATTAATCTTACCTCCTAAAGAATCGTTCTTATAGGGTTGCAAGATAAATCCCAAGTAGCCACACACAACACAAAGGTGTAAATAAGAGAAACTCTCAATTAATAATAATATTGTCTCCTTAAAAAAAAACAAAATCCATTCCTATGTATATAAGGAAAAAACCTATCCCAAATAGCATGGGATTCGAATTCTACTTTTATGGAAATAAATAAATCTAGGAAACTTTAAACTAGGAAACTTTAAAACTAGGAAACTTTAAACTAGGAAAATAATATAAAAAACAAATCCCTAAAAAAAATAAGGAAAAGTTCACAAATTTAATCAAAACTCATATGGCCCAATCTTCTTCCGTTTGGACTTGGACTTGAATCGTGAAATATGTATAGCACTTAGCCCATGCTTCTCCATAATTCTCGGGCTCGTTCTTAGGTTTTTTCTTCCATCATAAGTTCTTCTTGATTCACATTGAAGCCCGTCAATTTTAATGCAAGTGGGCTAGACTGGATGCTATCACATTCAGTCATAAAAAATTGTCAATCGGTTGCAATGTTGCTGCGTCTTGTTGAAGCATTGAGTATTACCTCCCTTTGCTTGATGCTCAGTTTCCTTTCATAGTTTGATTTAGTTGTTCTTGATACAAAATGGGTATGTTATTGTTGCTTGATGCAAAATGGATTTTGCATATTAAGCAAACAAGTTTCTATTCTTTTCAGAAGTAAACTCTCTCTTTGCAATGATTGATACGAGAAACAAGACAGACCGAATATGAATCACTTCTTTTCTGTAGAAATGAGGCTGTAAATTATTCTTCTTACAAAAGACATCTTCATTTTGATATGCACTTTGATTGTTCCTGTATCGTTTGACAGCTTTTGAGGCATTCTGGTATGACTCTTGGCAAGCTGTGGAGCGCCTAAGGATCAGTGTGGGAACTATCAGTACTCATATTCTTGTTGATGGGGAGGTGATTGAGGAGAATATTCCAGTATCAAATCTCCGAATGAGGTCTAGAATAGCTACTTTATCTGATTGTGCCTGCTTTTTACGACCCGGACTTGAGGTTTGTGTGCTTTCAACCCCTTACCAAGCAGAAGATTTGGGAGATGAGAAAGATGGAAAGCCTGTAAGTAGCAGCATTGGATAATTGTACTGCCTTCTTTTATTTCAAATAATAGGGGATATATATTTCACCAGTTGTTGTCCCTAAGTTGAGTTCTTCCTGACTTCTTCTGGAGTGGCACATAGTGCTTCCTCCATTTGTTTGTAGGGGTTGCTTTCCTTTGGAGTTTACTATCTTATTGTGCTTATTTAACTTTGATTCTTCCATGTAGGTGTGGATTGATGCAAAAATAAGATCGATAGAGAGGAAGCCTCATGAGCTCACTTGTACTTGCCAATTTTATGTCAGCGTTTATGTCACTCAAGGCCCTCCTCCCATTTTGAAGAAAACCCTAAGTAAAGAGATAAATATGTTGTCCATTAATCAGATCGCCATCCTCCAAAAACTTGAGCCTAAACCATGTGAAAACAAACATTACCGTTGGAGTTCATCTGAGGACTGCAATTCACTGCAGACTTTTAAACTATTCATAGGAAAATTCTCCTCTGACCTCACATGGTTAGTGACTGCATCCGTTCTGAAAGAAGCTACATTTGATGTGAGATCGATACACAACCACATTGTCTATGAGATTGTGGATGATGATCTTGGCAAAAAAGAATCAAATTCAGACCATCATTCTTACTCCGTGAATTTCAAGTTAGAAAACGGAGTTTCAACAACCACTGTTGTTCAATTCAGTAGGGATATCCCAGATATAAATCCTACCAGTGACTTAAGTGAAGCTGGGCCTCTGGTTCTGTATGACCAAATGGGCCCACGAAGGTCAAAGCGTCGATTTGTACAGCCAGAGCGTTATTATGGATGTGATGATGATATGGTAGAATTTGATGTTGAGATGACACGGTTAGTTGGGGGAAGGAGAAAAGTGGAGTATGATGAACTACCACTGGCACTATCTATTCAGGCTGATCATGCTTATCGAACTGGTGAAATTGAAGAAATTGCCAGGTCTTACAAGAGAGGGCTGTTTGGAGGAAATATCAGACCTCATGAGAAGAAGTCTTCAGAAAGTTCAGCCAGATGGAGAAATGAGGTCAACTCAGATGTAAAGAAGCTTGCTGACAAGAAATCAGTTACAGCAGCCAGACAAACTCAACTTGCTATAGTTCCCCTGCATCCTCCTGCAGGAACTGATGTGACTGTCCATGAACAGGTTCCACTTGATGTTGAAGTTCCTGAAGATGTGTCTGCAGAGATTGGTGAAATAGTTTCCAGATATATTTATTTCAATAGCTCTTCAACGTCGCATGATAGGAAAGCTTCTAAGATGAACTTCACAAAACCAGAAGCTAGACGCTGGGGGCAAGTCAAAATTTCAAAGTTAAAATTCATGGGACTTGATCGTAGAACTGGGGCGTTAGGTGCACATAAGAAATACAAAAGAAATACTGCAAAGAAGGATAGTATTTATGATATAAGGTCTTTCAAAAAGGGTTCTGTAGCTGCTAACGTGTACAAGGAACTGATTAGAAGGTGCATGGCGAACATTGATGCCACACTTAATAAGGAACAACCACCAATAATTGATCAATGGAAAGAATTTCAGTCAACAAAATCTAGCCACAGAGAGTCTGCTGAGAATCTCTCAACTAATAAGGAGGAAGAGGTTTCAGAACTTGATATGTTATGGAAGGAGATGGAACTAGCCCTGGCATCATGTTATCTTCTAGATGACAGTGAGGTATGTCATTTGAATAATTACTGGCATTGATAATGTCAACCATGAGATATTGTTCATGGTATGTGGCTTTTGCTGGAAATTATTGGATTGATCACTGTTTTATGTTTTTATTGTTTTGATCAACAGTGAATGTTATTTTCTTTCATCCATCTATTATTACACATCTGTGTTACCTTCTGTTTGATGTTGTCCTTATCAAATATGACACAGGATTCCCATGTTCAATATGCAAGTAATGTCAGGATAGGAGCTGAAATACGTGGAGAAGTTTGTCTACATGATTATCGACTTAATGAAGAAATCGGAATTATTTGCCGGTTATGTGGATTTGTTAGCACTGAAATAAAGGATGTTCCACCACCCTTTGTAAGTCAAGTCTAGAACCTATTTCATTTGCTCTTATTCTGAAGCACCTGCTTAAGAAGTCTTTGAGATTTCCCCATTCCAAGAAATGGTGGCACTTTCCAAATGATATTGACCTAGAGTTGAAGCTTTGTATTGGTCCATCTCATCATTTTATCCTACACATAATAGGAAGTATATTCTGCATGCATGTAAAAGCAGATCTAGACTATGACTCTTGCATATTAGGCTTTTATTTCTATGCTCTTTTGCTTATTTCCTTTGCCATGCTTACTAGAATTCCATTTATTTATCTATAGATGCCTTCGGCAAATTATTGTTCCAGCAAGGAGCAAAGAACTGAAGAAGCTACAGATCACAAGCAGGATGAAAATGGCCTTGATACTTTGTCCATTCCTGCTTCTTCCATTGCACCCTCATCATCAGAAGGGGAAGAAAATGTGTGGGCCTTGATACCTGATCTAGGAAATAAATTACGGGTACACCAAAAGAGAGCTTTTGAATTTCTGTGGAAAAATATTGCTGGATCCATAGTACCTGCAGAAATGCAACCGGAGAGCAAAGAGAGAGGTGGCTGTGTTATTTCTCACTCTCCAGGAGCTGGGAAAACCTTACTAATTATTTCCTTCCTTGTAAGCTACCTGAAGTTATTTCCTGGATCACGACCATTGGTCCTTGCTCCCAAGACAACACTCTACACCTGGTACAAAGAAGTACTTAAGTGGAAGATTCCTGTGCCAGTCTACCAAATTCATGGTGGTCAAACCTTTAAGGGAGAGGTTCTAAGGGAAAAGGTGAAGTTATGCCCTGGTCTTCCTCGCAACCAAGATGTCATGCATGTATTGGACTGCCTTGAGAAAATGCAGATGTGGCTTTCGCAACCCAGTGTTCTCCTTATGGGCTATACCTCTTTTTTAACCCTGACACGGGAAGATTCACATTATGCACATAGGAAATATATGGCCCAGGTGTTGCGGCAGTGTCCAGGGCTCCTAATACTTGATGAAGGGCACAACCCGAGAAGTACAAAATCCAGGTTAAGAAAGGGTCTAATGAAGGTCAATACACGGCTTAGGATTCTGCTTTCTGGTACACTATTTCAGAATAATTTTGGGGAGTATTTCAACACACTTAGCTTAGCAAGGCCAACCTTTGTTGATGAGGTCTTGAAGGAGCTGGATCCTAAGTACAAGAAGAAAAACAAAGGTGCATCGCGCTTTTCATTGGAAAATCGAGCAAGAAAGATGTTTATTGATAAAATCTCAAGCGTCATTGATTCAGACATCCCCAAGAAAAGGAAAGAAGGCCTAAACCTATTGAAGAAACTAACAGGTGGATTCATAGATGTGCATGATGGTGGAACATCTGACAACCTTCCTGGTTTACAATGCTACACCTTGATGATGAAATCAACTACTCTTCAACAAGAAATTTTGGTGAAGCTTCAAAATCAAAGGCCTATCTACAAAGGATTTCCACTGGAGTTAGAGCTGTTGATTACCCTTGGTGCAATCCATCCTTGGTTGATCAGAACAACAGCTTGTTCTAGCCAATACTTCAAGGAAGAAGAGCTGGAGGCTCTCCAGAAATTCAAGTTTGATCTGAAGCTGGGTTCAAAAGTCAAATTTGTAATGAGCCTAGTGCCTCGTTGTCTCCTCAGGAAAGAAAAGGTTTTGATATTTTGCCACAACATTGCTCCAATTAATCTTTTCCTGGAGATATTTGAGAGGTTCTACGGGTGGAGAAAGGGCATCGAAGTACTGGTGCTTCAAGGTGACATTGAGCTTTTTCAGAGAGGAAGGATAATGGATCAATTTGAGGAGCTAGGTGGACCATCAAAGGTTATGTTGGCATCCATTACAACTTGTGCAGAAGGCATTAGCTTGACCGCAGCGTCACGTGTAATATTACTGGATTCGGAGTGGAATCCTTCTAAGAGCAAGCAAGCCATTGCACGGGCTTTTCGGCCTGGTCAGGACAAAGTTGTCTATGTCTACCAGCTTTTGGCAACGGGTACACTAGAAGAGGAGAAATACAAAAGAACAACATGGAAAGAATGGGTATCAAGCATGATATTCAGTGAAGACCTTGTGGAGGACCCTTCTCACTGGCAAGCACCAAAAATTGAGGATGAATTGTTGAGAGAAATTGTTGAGGAGGATCGAGCTACATTATTCCACGCCATTATGAAAAATGAGAAGGCTTCTAACATGGGAAGTCTGCAGGAATGAAGTCCCTGTACCTAAAATAAGGACTGCATAAGCCAGACATCAGCTGGTGTGAAGAAAAAATGTGTTCCATCACATTTGGAGGCGGATTCAGGATTTTAAAGTCGGTTTGTGTGAAATAGTATGTCGTATTACTTCTCCTTTATTACAATGTGCAAGGACTCGATATAAATAAGTGTGTTTTAAACATCTTAAATTTTATATATGCAACTTGAGCTGAACACAACGAGCGGCGGATTCAGGATTATAAGCAAATAGGTGTCGAATACTATTTGTATTATGCTTCTTTGTGGCAATGTGTAAGGACTCGGTATAAATAAGTAGTATGTTTTATTTTGATATGTAACTTGAGCTGAGTATCCCTTGCTTGCCAATCATTCAAGTTTATAACTTTCTCAATGCTGTCGACAGAAAAAATATTATATTACTCAGAGACTGGCATCGTCATAACTATGGAGTTTTGAAATTGGTTGTACTTGTTGCTTTAGGGTTGACCTTGTTTCTTATGATTCTGTCACGATTTAATTTATTCAGTTCACGATGAAACCTACTATAATTCACCAATAGATAAGTCAATTCATAATCTGAAACAACAAATAACGGATTATCAAGAGAAATGAAAGAAACAACGAAAAATAACAAAAGAGACTAATATAGATTACTACCCCAAGACCTGGTGAAGTCAGTACAAGAGCTTCGAATACAATCAAAGTATAAATGGAAATACAAAATAAATACACATGTACAAACCATTTTCGAAATACAACATAGAGTACAGGGAAATGCAAAATAAATATACCTCTACAAACCATTTCTGAAATACAACATAGAGTACAAGAGCTTCGAATACAATCAAAGTATGAAGGGAAATACAAAACAAATATACATGTACAAACCATCTCCAAAATACAAAATAGACATAAGTCTAGTCAATACGAGGGAGAGTAAGAATAGTCCGAATGTCAGGAACTCACCCCAAATCTCTGATCCATAGCTGCTCCGCAGGATGCACACATTAGTGGCGAGAACTCGTACTATTATCTGCAGGCTGCAGAAGTGTAGTATGAGTACCAAATATGTGGTACTCAGTGGGCATCGACTAACTGAGCACCAAAGATAATGCAAGCATAAACAACATGTAAAACAAAAATATAAACTATAGACAACTAACAACGGAAACTAATCAGGCTAATTCTTATGGATCAATAAGGATAAACTATTCTATTCTATTAATATTAAGGAACTAAAATGTGATACCATATATCCCTAGTCAATATACAAACGAAGATTGAAAGAAGGAGATCTAGTAATAATACATGGCCCAAGGATAAAAATACAATATGAAAAGAAAAGGATATACGGAAATATATATATACATACATACATACATATATATATATATATATATATAATGTCGCCCTAATATATCTAGGGATCCTAATCAAGTAGGAAAGCTAATACTAATATAACTAAGCCTCTAGCCAAAGTGTCTAACCCTACAGTAAACTATCAGAAGCTTAACTTACCAAAATAGAGAGAAGGGATAAGAAACGTACCGATAATATAAGGTACCAGTCCATAATCATCCTACCGCGAACTAACCATAATAACCAACAGTAAAGTAACCTGTTGGTCCAGACAAACAATAACCTAATCGAGCTTCATAAGTCTGGAAAGTAAAGCAAGTACTCGAGAAACAACAATCATAGCTTATACATACAACCTCCCATAAGAACAATAGATATAAGAACCAAACAATCATATTGGTGATAGGCAATGTATGTGAAAGAATGAATGCATATAAACCAGTGATAATCAATATCCTATCCGAGTGAAAAATATGCCAAGTGTATACATCTCCTTCAGCTTAATAGCTCGCAAAGGCAGGACCTATGGCAACCATCCTTCTCCAGCACAGTGGTTCATGGACAAAAGGGCCTATAGGGGACTCAGAATATCTCTATACACAGCTTGATCCCAAACTAAAACTTTCAATGGCCATTATAATCAATCTACTTCGTTCAGCACCCACCCCCCTTATATATATATATATATATATATATATATATATATATATA
>NC_061116.1:81222943-81245837 GCF_002878395.1 Capsicum annuum | reverse complement strand
TATATATATATATATATATATATATATATATATATATAATAAGTGCACAAAATCGAACCATGACTAAAAGAGTGTAAATCTGTAAATTAATTTTTTCGAGATAACATTAGGACTAAATCTGCATAATTGCATAGAAAGGGTCGGAATCTCTCCTGATCGAAGTAAATAATAGTCGTAAAAGAGAGAAATAGTATTGAACCGGAGTCAATCTCGATCTAGTTTTCAAAATATGACATTTAGTTTCAAAGCTCATAATTCATTAAATAGGTATGATTTTTGTTATAGAATAAATCCATTTTAAAGTAAAAAGTGGGAATAAATTTCTTTTTAGAAAACAGGAGTAAATCAAGGGTTTTGTTGGAATCATACCACTAAGTGAGCATGAATGCGCCTAAAAGTAAGCATGACATCACCAGTATCCAAACAATACAACCATAAGCGCCTAAGCATCTATAAACTAGAATCATTTCCTTTATAAAGATAGAATACTCACCTGGAGTATAATCGTACCATAACCACAACCTCAAGCCCATCAATACATAACTAATGTCATAAAGCCTCATAACTCTAGAAACTATGATAATCAGGGGCATAGAATCACTACTGGGATCTAATCAGGGAAAACACCACAAATTACTAAGTAACATGCTAAAGAATTTCTTATGCAAATCTATGGCTAATCAAGCTCATCATTAGGTTAATAGGATTCTACAACCTTAAAGGATATTCTAGACTAAGGTTTGGATCACATTTCTATTCTAAATACCCTAATTATACTAAGTCATTATATACTAGTCATCTAATCATCCTAAAATCTATAACTAGCATGTAATCTACACTATACAAAATCTCATAGAGAAAAGTAGACCGAAGCCTACCCGATGTTGAATTGCATTCTTGAATCCCCACAAATTGCTCAATTTTTCTCTATGATCCTAAAATTTGGCCACGCTATCAAAATTATCATGTAAACGTTAGTAGGATTAAAATGACACCCATATTGCTATATAAAACTCTAGGCTCAAAATCAGATTAATTATGAGCCCATGGGGCCCACTAATGAAATTTCAAAATTGAATCTGTCGTGAGGTACCTCGAAGGACAAGGAATGTGCGCTCAAATTTTAGAACAAATTGAGTCTCAATTGGGGCTTAAATCAGTCCCAAAGTTTAAGAAAAATAAAAGAAAAAATGTAGAGTTTACGAATGATTTTGGGAAAAAACTTAAAAGAAATTAGTGGAGATTGATCACCTCAACACCCGATACTCATCCTCAACTCCAATAGATGATTTCCCATAAGTTTCTTGAGCTCTTAGGGCTAAAATGGCAAAATTAGGTGAGAACAATGATGAAATTAGAAAAAAAGGGATTATATATCACCAGGGATTTTGCCTTTGCGAATGATCAAGAACAATACCCTTTGCAAATGAGCCCAAGTGTTTAAAAATACGAGGCAAGGAAAGAGGACCATTGTGAACATGGGAAATAAATTATGATCGTGAAGAAGGGATCGGGTCGGGGCTGACCCACATCGCGAATGCAAATAAGAAGACTCGTGAATGTGATGGTCAATATACTGACCCTTTGGGAACACTACTTACCCCTCATGAACACGAAGGGTAGATGAGCCCTGAACCAGAAGCTGGTAAACCAACAAAAACTTAAGTCTTTATGGACTCTAATCTGGTGTTCGATATTCATTTGATACCTTGTGCATGAAATCATACTCTGCTAATATAATAAATTTGACATTTTAGACTCAACGGAACCATCAAAATTTCCATCTGAGGTCATTTTGATGAAATATGGTTTCCACACCTATAGTTTTCTTTTAACCAAATTCTACCCAATAGTCCAAAATAAGTTTGAAAGCCTTGAGATCTGAACTAAGAATCTCCTAGCCTAAAATCAACGTTCTAGAGTTGATGTTGCTGTTGAATTTCTCATCTGAGGTCGTTTAATAGGATTTTTTATCCGAGACCAAGTCATTAACTATGAAAGCTCCAAAATAGGAAAATGAGCATAAGATCCCAAGAAATGTCCAATAATCGAACTAACTGTTCCGACATGTCATAAATGACATAAAACCTCTACGGGAAGGCTTAAAATGCTAGAAATATGTGAAAAGTCAAGAAAATCACCTAGAGGTCATTACAATATCCACTACTAAAAGGACTTTTATTCGCAAAAGTCAATGGATAGAAAGAGCCCAAAGGTTTAAAAGGATGAGGTACTAAGCCTGCATGCTCCGAGTAAGAGTCCTCGGATAACCTCTAAGCATAAATAAAGCTTCCAAGGGATATTGCTATAGGATATCCCCTTTTCAATCAACTTCCTTACTTCATTTTCCAAATAGCACAAACTCAACCTCAATAACCAACTAGCCTCCAACTGAATTGAGAAAGAATGATGCATGCAAGCCCAAACCACAATATACTGATATTGCACGGATACAAGTATAAGAGCACCCAAAAACATACAATCAACTCTAAATTCCAAATCCAACATTTCTTTATCGCTCCAAACCTGATAACCACTCTTATATGCACAGATTATCCTCCGAGTCCCGACTGCACAATCACATCACACTAACCTCAAAAAACTAAAGATTGCTACTTTGACACACAAAAAGAGATGATAAAATCTCACAATCTCTAGAAAAATCTATAACTGGTTCGGATGACCCTAGAACCTGATAATTATGAATCTCAAGCACAATCTCTTAAAGTTGAATAGACCGTTCCAAAATGCCCCACCGACTATGGGTGAAACCAAGCTAAGTACAACTTGAGCATACTCCTCTTGATGAATAGACAATACAAAATTTTGACAAAAATTTAGAATTAAGGTCAAGAGAAGTAAAACCCAATACTGTGTGCCAGCTGACTATCACTCAAGCATCCATTTAACATAATCCATTTGAACTGAGAAAAGATAAGCCAATAGGTAACAAATAGGCGTAGTCAACCTGTCAATAAATGCTCAACTAAATCAAAATCTTGAAATGGGTTGCAACCAAGTTACACAATCCATACCTATAATCTCCACAACAAAGTGAACTACTTGACCTCAACTAACCAAATCAATTCTTTTAGTGAGCAAGCATCCATATACCGAAATACATCATAAATCCCAAGCCATCATTCGGAGTCAACAATCACAACTAGAATCAATTAATATTCTAGAAGATCAAATACCCAAAATAATCTCATTATCGAAAATCAAGCATACACCCTCAACCATCTCATCTTTAGATACTACACATATATCCAACCTCTTTCTCAAGGGCAGACACTGAAATATCACCAAAGACATAACCATAACTAAAGCAAACCGCGTGCTAAAGATATGAGAAATCAAATATACATCTTCTGGAGGGCATAATGCATCTAGGTATAATCAAGGACTCACCGAAGCTGGAAACAGTACTAGGGATATCCAAAACTCAAGCAACTCAAATAAATACAACCTTAGCATGAATTTGGTCAATCCATTACTTTATCTATGATAATAATTACCCATAGACACATATCACCATGGAAAAGCACTCCACAAAGTCACATTAGGATGAACAAATGCTTAAATGAGAATTTTGTAAACTCATCCATTTATACCCACTTTAACTTGGTTGAACTATGAACCACATCATAGAAAGAATGAAGTACCCGACTTACTTTCAATATCAAGATCAAGACCACAACGGGGCGATAAATTATCCAAATCAAAAGAACCAACCTCAAATTTATTAACCTCAGGAATGGGCTACAGAAAAGATAGTCAATGCTAACAGACTTTTAAACATCTAAAATGGGCAATAAGACTAGATTGCTAACTCTAGAGTCATAAAAAACCATAGAAAGCCAACCTACCTTAACTCCTTCTCAATAATTAATCTAACTTTGCTAACCTAGAAGGAAAAGAACAAACCTTACCTCATTAAAAGAGAGAAAACCAATCTATCGAGTTAGCTCTCTAGGCCAACAAATAAGAATCGTAAGGAGGGAAAAGCTAACTAGATTACACTAGTTTAGTCATTTGTCAAGTAAGAATAAATTACCTCTAAAGTAATAATAGCAATAATAACAAAACTAGCAAAGAGTTTAGGAGGCACCAAAATGAAAAATCACAACATTACCACTCTAAAGCCAACAAGGCTAATATTCCAAAGAAAAAGGACTTTAACCCAAATGCTACACCAATAGAAAATCACACTACCGACCTACTCAATCCACTACTAAATGAATTATCTGTGAAGGTAGTCATGTATACATAAAGATTTACATAGAGGCTACAACAACCAATATGCAATATCAAGGCATAATATATTGATGGGTATGAAACCTCAACTTAACTCAAGTAGAACTAAAGAAAAATATCAAAGGAACACATATCAAATGGAAAATTTGAAATCATATCCTAACGCGCATTAAGGAGTATGAATATGAGCATGTCCAAACTTGAACTGAGCATCTAAATCACCAATTAAGGAACTAAGTGCACTACCTCTAACTAAAGATGCCACAACACTATGAGATTGATCTGGATAAGCTGAATGATTAATAATCCCATTCTGGGGACTCTTTTTGAACTAATAACTGATCTCTCTACAATCATAAAAAAAAAAAACCAAAGCTCTAATTTAAGAGAAAAAAATGAGCTAGTCCTAGCTAGTTGACCAATTAACACCTGAGACACTCTTTACTATAATGATCATTCTCCCTAATGTCATAAATTAATGTAAGAGCTCTAGGATACAGAGGAACCTTTGATGGACTTATCTAGAAAACGAACTCATGCCTAGGGCACTCCATATTCCAATGACCAACCTCTTCATAGTCAAGCCATTCCCCTTAAGCTCTTTGATGTACTATACCTGCTAACCCTAAATGGCCACTACGACCTAAAAACCTAGGTTAGGAACTCCATAATGTCTAACTAAAACTCTATCCAATATGACCACCATGATCTATCAAAAGCTATTAAGGACATGATAGGATGCAAGTAATGCTGATCCCTGTTGGGAGGATCTCTACTCTTAAACAAAATATGAGTAGCACTTTACAAATAGAATATCCTCTTATTTCCAACTCCTTATGCATTAATGCATACCATTTCTATGGTTCTTGCATAATCAACAACCTAAAGAAAATAGAACCTAGCTCTATCAAATGCTTTGATGCCAAGTGAAGTGGAAAAGTCAATCCTCTAATAAATCACGCACCAACTCATGCTCCAAAGGATATAGTATAGAAGTACGTCTAGCCTACTTGATAAACCCTATCTCATACTTTGATACCAACAAAAATCCCTTTTGAACACTAATAAATCCAATGCTAGTTTAAGAACTACTCGATGTACCAAATATTATCTCTAGATAAAAGGTATCCACTAAATACATAGAATCCCAAACACCGGATGTTAGGTAACTGAGGTAGTTACACACTCAGTTGGAGCCTGGGCTGATCCTAATTTCTCTAGCTAATGCTAAAGATCTTTAACATTACTCTCTAACGCGCTAGCCTAATGTATAGCTAAAACTCTAGGTATACGTGTAAAAGTCTATTTCATACATCTCAATAAGCTCATGTAATCTATCTAGAAACGAGTAGAATCAATGAAATTACTAAAGTTTCATAGACATATGGACACATGACAGGGACTCAAGAATTGAATTTCAAAAGAATGCCTTATTGCCACCCGAAGATTCAAACATCTTTGTACCAATCTGCAGGACTCTATCTATGCTTAGCTCTTGTACCAACACATCAGTAAACCTAGGCTCTAATACCAATTTATCATGACCCAAATTCTCAAATTCATGATTACACCTACTATAATCCATCAGTAGGTAAGCTAACCCTTAATCCGGAACAACTAGTAACAGATAATCAAGAGAAATAAAAGAAACAACAGAAAATAATCAAATAAATAGACTAATATGGATTACAACCCCAAGGCCTAGCAAAGTCAATGAAAGAGTTTCTTACAAATTTGAGTACAAAGGGAAATTCAAAATAAATACACATATACAAACCATCTCCAAAATACAAGATAAATATAAGTCTAATCAATACAAGGGAGAGAAGGAATACTCTGAACGTTAAGAGGTCACTCCAAATATTTGATCCATATCCGCTCCACATGATGCATCCATAATGACAAGAGCTCGTACTAGGATCTGCAAGCTATTAAAGTGTAGTAATGGTACCAAATATGTAGTACTAGGTAGGCATCAATCGACTAAGATCCCAAGATAATGCAAGTATAAAAAACATATAAAGTAGAAATATAAACTAAATGCAACAAATCATGAAAACTAATCAGTCAAATGCAAATAAATCAATAAGGATAAACTATCCTATTCTATTAGTATTAAGGAACTATAGTGTGATACTACATACCTCTAGATAATATAAAAATAAAGACTAAAAGAAGGAGATCCAGAATTAATACAAGGCCAAAGGATATATATAAATATATATATATATATATATATATATATATATATAATATGAATGGATAAGAAAAGAGAGGGATATATGGTAATACCATATATATACTTACATACATACATATATATATATATATATGTATATATATATAACTAAACTCAAAGGTAATAATCTAAGGGAGCCACCCTACTATATCGAGGAATCCTAACTAAGTAGAAAAGATAATACTAGCATAATCAAGCCTCTAATCAAAGTTGTCTAACCCTAAAGTAAACTATCAATAACCCAACATACAAAAATAAAAAAAAATAGATTCAAAATGTACCTACAATAGCGGGTACCATTCCATAATCATCCTACCACAATCTAACCTTATCCTACCACGAACTAACCTTAATAACCCACAGTAAAGTAACCATCAGCTAGAGATAAATAATGACCTAGCCGGGCCCTCATAAGCTCAGACGATAAAGTAAACACTCAATAAACAAAAATCATAACTTATGCCTATACAACCCCCCATAATGCCAATAAATATAACAGCTTAAAAACCATACTAGTGTGTAACACTCCGAGAATGTAAATCAATGTTAGAACCATGACTCAAGTTATTAAAAATAAAAAAAAATCATGTTTTAGTTGTTTGATAAGTGATTTAGACATACATTAATATCACAACCCAAACCAGGGTCTGGACATGATGGGTATTCAAATCCACCATGGATTGGAGACCACCCCCATCTCCTAACCGCACGAGCACAAAATATGTAAGTTAATGAAACAATAATAGTAATAAATAAAAAACTCTATCAAAACTAAGAGTCAACCAATAACCAACCAACCTATATTTTGTCGATAATAGACTCTAAAATAGAATACTAAGTAGGATGGGACATGCCCCCGACCATGACCAAGAGAATCCAAAAGAAATAAATCATAATAAAAGAATACAAAAATGATAAAGCCTTTCGGAGGATTGAGGCTCACCATTTCACATCTACTCAATGAACTTGCTAATCCACCAATTTTTGCACAAGGGTAAAAGAAGTATCTTTGGACCCTACATTATGAAACAATGTAGCATCCTTGGATGGTTAGCGGGGTGAGTGGTAGCATATAACTCAGGGGACATGATAACGTAATGCCATATCTAAAAAATTAGTCAAAACCACAATGAACACATTTATATACATATATAAATATATTATATTAGGATAAGGAACAAATTTTAAGCATGGGATTTTAAAATCATTATCCTATACTGTGTAGCTCAAATCATCCTAAAAACACCTACAGGCTATATGGGTCCAGCTCCCCTACATAAAGTACCTAGTAAAAATTATCCACATGAACTAGAGAAATCCATGAAAGGGCCAAGGATCTACGACCCCATCCATTCAAATATATATATAGTATAAAATATGCATACTATCATAAAGACCCCCCACACTGACAAATGTGGTTTTCTATAATGACCCTTCAGGTCATTATCTGTGTTCTTTCATATTTTCAATGATAGATCTCCTCCATAGCTGCCCCAAGTTATTAGTGACTTACTGGAATAGATAGTTCGGTTACCTGGTGGTCCGTTTAGATTTTAGAACCACTTTCCTTATTTAAATTCTTTGTTGGTTCTAATTGACCATTGAGCAAAAACTTTAGAAAAAAAAGACCTTAAATTGGAAATCTAACTTTACCAATGTGTCTAGAACATTAAAATCTATGTAGTTACATATCTCATTTACATAAAATGGACTTCGGGTGCATCTCGAGGCACTATGTAAAGCCCAAAATAAAGTTCCAAGCTTCAGTAGTAGCCTGGCATAGAGGAAATACCTCGAATATGGTGGGAGAGGTGCAAATATGGTGTCGTAACCCTCAACTAAGAAGGGTCCACAACTGCACTACCCGAGGCCTAGGTAAAGCCTATTTAAGGCTGTCTTGCCCAAAATTTTGGCTATTTTATTCCTCTCTCTTGAGATCTAAACACTAATAAAGTGTAAAATCTTCAAGTAAGTCTTGTGGATTAATTAGGATCTTGAATAACTTGTGTAATCCATTTTTGCTACAAATCTAAGGTAAGATTCCTTCTAGTTTGGTGTTAATTTCTTGATTTCTAGATCTAAAACCCCTAAGTCTTTGAGGCTCAATTGTATCCATAAATGTGATTGATTTACTCAAATTTCTTGAGAGTTATAGCTCCCTAATGATAGTTGAGCAATGGATTATTCTCGAAAACTCATTTTCTGAAAGTGGGCTCCGCTTGGGGGTTTGGTGTATTTTTGGACCCATGGCATAATGGTGCCATAATGGGTGTTGTTAATATTGGAATAATTCTTAGATTATATTTTTTATAGCTTGGATCGTGGAAGAAGCTTCAAGAAAAGGAAAGGCAAAGCTCGTTGGTTTGTGAGCAATTTGGACTCAAGGTAGGTTAGGCTTACTTGTAGTTAAATTGAGCTAAATTATAGTATATTTATGATATCTTATGATATTGGGAGGGGTCTTACATGATAAATGGGTGAATGATGATACTTGGGATTAGTTGATCCTCTTAGGCTATTAAACTTGTAAAATGTGATGCTTGATTATAGCCTAGAACCTTGGATAGTTCTACTTGTAGTCTCATGAATAGTATGAAAATAATTTAGTTACTTTAGTAGAGGAGAACTATGTTGTTGACTAACCTTAAGAGTATGTTGACCTAGATATAACTACTTATGAATTGGCCTTAGTGTTTGGGGTGACTTAAAAAGGATACTTGTAGAAGATTTTCCCTTATAGGTATAGTAAGGATTAATAAGCCTTTATGGTTTGATTTAGATAACCTAGCCTAATTTCAGGTAGAAGTTAGTCTTGTAGAAGTGAACGTTGGCATTATTAGAATTTAGGAGTGGGACTTGACCCACCTTAAGCTTGAAATTTAGAATTCCTTAGTTCCCTAGATACTTGATGAACCTCTAAGTTACTTTATTAAGGTTATAATGGTTAAACATGATTGTCGGTTATGCATGTGGTCAATGGTTGGATAATCTGTATACTTGATTGGTTATCTTGTTCTCATGATATCGATAGCCTTGGAAAGTCTTGTAAATTAAACTTATGGTTATGCTATCGCTTGTCTTATTGATGAGTTCACCAAGTGAACCTCTAATTATGTTACCACTCTTGCTATGACCTAAGCCTAATGATTAAGCTAATGTTTATCTGAAGGATTTACCTTTAGGGTTAGAATTATGAAAAGTGGGAGTAAAATAGGCATCTAGAGAGCATGCACTTGACTTATAATTAACTTGCTAATAAACTTGTTAACTTGGAAAAGTGGTGATTGTGTATATCATTTAGATACTCATGCTCAAGCATCTACTTATATTATGTAGTGATGATTAATAGTAAAATATGATGTTACGTGTTACCTTACACCACTTATACTCTATCATTGTGGGTTGTATATGCTTATTGATTTAACTACATATGTATATGTATATCGTTGTCTTGGAGAATATGTTAATGCTGTGATAATGCCAGGTGAATTCATAGGATATAACGATGTTATGATAATGCTCGGTGAATTCGGAGGATATAATGATATTATAATAAAGCCCAATGAACTGAAAGGATATAATAATATTATGATGGTTCCTGGTGAATTCAGAGGATATAATGATGTTATGATGATGCTCAGTGAATCTGGAGGATATAATGATGTTATGATAATACCCAGTGAATATGGAGGATATAATGATATTATGATGATGCCTGGTAAATCCGAAAGAGGTAATGATGATATGATAATGTTATGTGTGGTAAGTATATGTATGAATACATGGATATATGTGAGGTTATGCCGTGTATGGCTAAACCCGTTTGTGCGCTTAGGACATGATGTCGTCCTTGGTAAATTGTTATTCATTCTTGTCATTAATCACTATTTAAGAGGTGTGACCCTTGCTAACTCTAATTAGTAACTAAAAGTAAATTATGCTAAGTATTGGGTTAAGGATAATTGATATGTGTAATCTTGTGTAGAACTAAGGGCTAACCTAGTAAATCTACTTGACTTGCATAAATGGTTATGTCATAGAATTTTGCCTAGTAAAGTTGTTTATGTGATAACTGGTTGTCTCTAATAAATGACTATGACTTGTAGGCTAGAAGCCTAGTGAATTTATTGGTGGACCATACTTAGCTAAAATATGAAAACTAGTCCTTAATTAATGATAATAGACCTAGTATTGTATGATGAGTGGTTAAGTTGATATCTATATATGAAGTCGTGGTGGCTTAATTGATGACTTATATAATTAGGAGGCTAACTAGAAGATGGCTTTGTGATGGGTGAATAAATAATAGTGTTGTTAACTTGTAGCTTTTTCTTATTTGATGACTAGTAAATTATAAGACTTGCAAACTAGTGGCTCATGAAAATGTAGGATAGATAATATAAACTAGGCATGGAGTTAATAATGAGTTAGATATTAAATAACTATAACCATGTCATGGTGATATCGGCTTCATTGTGCGGTATTGATGATGATTGTAGACCTAGGTAAAAGGCCATGATGGGAATGTACAA
Source organism: Capsicum annuum (assembly GCF_002878395.1). Lineage (NCBI taxonomy): Eukaryota > Viridiplantae > Streptophyta > Magnoliopsida > Solanales > Solanaceae > Capsicum > Capsicum annuum. Next base: position 81,234,809 of record NC_061116.1, on the reverse strand, counting down.
CCCACGGCTTTGGTGAGTTGCTTGTGTAGTTGTGCCTTGATATGTTCATGGATTGATTATTTAGTGTACTCTCCAATGGTATGGGATGATGTGACAAGTTCTTTGTTTGTTTTCCTTGAGTGTACTTCCCGACGGTATGGGATGTTGTGGTAAGTTCTTTTGCTTTATACTCTAATAATGGTAGTTATGTTGATTATGGTAATTACATGATTGTTATTGTATATATGTAGCTTTATGCTTCCTAAAATGGTTACTTATATTGTATGAAAGTTATGGTATATGTGGATACGAAATGTCATACTATTATTCTAGTTGATTAGTTATTCAGACAGAGATACCGAAGAAGATTTAGGTTTGATTTTGTACGTTGAGTTTAAGTTATTTTCTTACTCTATATCATCCATATTATAATTTAGCTCAGTCGTCCGATGATGCCTATTGAGTACTCATGTTTTGGTACTCATACTATACTTCTATACCTTTTATTGCAGACCTAATTTCTAGTTGCCATCGTTGAATAGAGATCGTGCAGTGTTGATCATCAGCTCTTGTAGTTTGAGTTTCCCCTTTTCCCTTCTATCCTTATTTTGTCTTTTGTATTTGAGATGAATATATAAGACTATTAAAGACTATTAGATGTTGGGTTATAATTTCTATGGTCGAATGTAGAGATGCTCTTGTACTAATACTATCAGGTCAAGGGATTGCTATTTGAATGTTAGTTGTCTCTTTTTGGAATGTTGTTGTTATATTGTGTTCCCATATAAGGTCCATGTTGGACGTTCCTAACAAGGTAACCCATTGCATTAGCTCCGGGTTACTATGTTGGCTTACTTACTGGTGGGTTATGGTAGGTGCCATCATGACTCAAAAATCTGTCATGATAATTTGGTATCAGAGCCTAGGTTTCACCGATATTTTTGGTACAAGAGCAAGTGTCTAATAGAGTTCTGCAGATCAGAACATTAACGTCCATTTTCTATCTTCGAAAGGCTATCGAACATTCTTAGGAGTCCCTCATTTCTTTCACTCATATCGTGCTAAGAGTCTAAGTTGGTTTGTTGGATATTCTCTTGACTTTACTCTTTCGCAGATGCCCAAGACCTGTGCTATAGTTATATGTGAGGAGTATCCCTAGACCCAGACTCATGATATGTCCTCAGTTAGGGATCAGGGTGGACCTCCTTTGATCCGTATTCCTACACCTAACCTAGAGACTCCTCCACCTCAACCAGCGATGGTCTAGGGACCGACCCAGGCTCTACCAGGATTTATCCCCTCTTCTTTTCTTAGAGATGCTTTAGTTCAGCTGTTGGGTATTGTTGATGGTTTGCAAACTACTGGGACAGGAGTACAGCCTACAACTATAGCTCCTGGAGTTGAGGTTCCTTCTATTCTGGTAGTTTTTTAGCTGACAGTCGATCAGCCAGTTGTGACCTAGCCTGATATGTCTACTACGAAGAAGAAGATGCTGGGTAGATTCTTGAGGTTGGCTCCATCTAGATTTTCTGGTGATCCTGGAAAGGATGCATTTGAGTTTCTGAATGCTTATGAGGATAGGATTCGTGGGTTAGGACTTGTTGATACTCGTGGTATGGATTACACTATATTTCAGTTAGACTTATCTGCTTGGCACTAGTGGAAAGGTTTTGTGTGTTCTAGGCCATTTGGATCCTCCCTTCTCTCTTGAGCTCAGTTCTTTGAGATGTTCTTGGAGAAGTATATGTCATGTAGCCTTAGAGATCACTTGAGAGATTAGTTTTCTAGATTGGAGAAGGATTCTATAATAGTCACTGAGTTTGAGGCTCATTTCCATGAGTTGGCTAGGCATATGACTTTTATCTTCGATACAGAGTATGAGAGAGTTTGTTGCTTTGTGAGAGGATTAAGACTTTCTATTTGGATAGCTACTCAGATATTTCTTACTGCAGGCAAGACTTTTACTTAGGTTTCTGATTATGCTAGAGTGATGGAGAATATGTAGCGAGGGCCGTGATAAGAGACCCAAGTTTCAGGTCAAATTTGGTGGGAGCCGTAGTAGTTCTCAATTTAGGATTGGTATTTCTTATGCAAGTCTATCTTTTCAGCATCAGAGTCAGACTAGTTGGTCAGTTCAGGCAGCTCTTCAAACTACAGATAAGGGTCAGTTCCTTACTTGTGGTTGCCCTAGTAAGGGCGGTGATCAGTCCTTTAGAGGTTTATCTGTAGTCCATTCTAGGCATGGTACTAATTTGGATCATCCAGAGTGGTGATTTCTAGTTATGCTTGTGATTCTTATTTTACTTGTAGACTTCCCAGTCATTTTTCTAGAAGGGCCCTAGTCGTGGGGTGATGGTTGTTTTAGCCTAAAGAGCTACTCCTATTATGGTAGTTTATCCTTCAGGTAGAGGTAGTTTGCGAGGTCGTAGAGCTGGTTACTAGGGTGCTAGAGGTGGTACTCAGGCAGGCAGGACAGAAGGACGATCAGTTGCCCAGCTAGGTGGTGAGCGTGGTCAGTTGTATGCAGTACCTGCTAGACCCGAGGCTGAGACTTTGAATATTGTAGTTATACGTGCAATTTTGGTATGTCGTAAGACGACTTTTGATTTATTTGATACTGGATCCACTTATTCTTATATATCTACTTATTATGCACCACAGTTGGACTTGACTAGTGATTTATTAGTTGTACCTTTACGTGTATCTACTCCCATAGGTGATTATTTAGTAGTGGTTCGATTATTCAGATCATGTGTTCTGACAGTTAGTGATGTTGATACTTGTGTTGCTATTATTATTCTGGATATGTTAGATTTTGATGTAATTCTGGGCATGGGCTGGTTATCCCACTATCATGCGGTCATAGATTGTTTTGCCAAGACTGTTACTTTAGCTATGTCTGGCGTACCCCTAATCATGTAGTAGAGAGCAATTAGCCATAAGCCGATGGGGATTATTTCTTATGTTTGTGCCAGACGACTTATATCGAGGGGTTGCAATTCTTATCTCACCTATGTATGTGTTACCCATGTAAAGAGTCTGACGCTTGACTCTGATCCTATTGTGTGTGAGTTTCCTGATGTTTTTCTTGATGATCTGTTCGGTATTCCCCCTGACTATAAAATGCTATTGACCTTGAGCCTGGCACCCTACCTATTTCTATGGCACCTTACCGTATGGATCTTGCTGATCTTAAAGAACTGAACTTCCAGCTCAAGGATCTTCTTGGTAAGGGTTTCATTAGGCCAAGTGTGTCCCCATGGGGAGACCCTATTTTGTTTGTAAAAAGGAAATATGGGTCGATGCAAATGTGTATTGATTATAGGCATCTTAACTAGGTGACGGTGAAGAACCGTTATCCCATGCCTTGTATTGATGATTTACTCGACCAGCTTCAGGGTGCAACTATATTTTCTAAGATAGATTTGAGGTCCAGTTATCATCAGTTGAGGATTCAGGCTGAGGATATCCCAAAGATGGCCTTTAGGACCTGTTATAGTCACTATGAGTTTTTGGTGATGTCTTTTAAGCTGACTAATACCCCAGGCACGTTTATGGACTTGATGAAATATGTGTTCAGACCCTATCTAGACTCCTTTGTTATCATGTTCATTAATGATATTCTTATGTATTCGAGAGTAGTAAAGAGCATGTGCAACACTTAAGGATTGTGTTCCAGGTCTTGTGAGAGCATGTGATTTTTACCAAGTTCTCCAAGTGTAAGTTTTGTCTTAATTTAGTGTCATTTCTTGGATATGTGGTGTCCAAGGCGGGTATTATGGTAGACCAGGCTAATATTTCAGCGATTCATGATTGGGCTAGGCCTATATCTCCGATTGAGGTTCACAGTTTTATTGGTTTGGCTAGTTATTATAGGCACTTTGTTGAGAGCTTTGCTACCATATCAAACCTATGGCTAGATTGACTTAGAAGAAAGTTCCTTTCTGATGGTCTGAGGAGTGTGAGTTGAGCTTTGGAAAGCTCAAGAATTGTCTCACTTCAGCCCCAGTGTTAGCTCTTCTAGTTGAAGGGGATGGATTCACAGTGTTTTATGATGCATTTGGTGTTGGTCTTTGATGTGTTTTGATGCAGTAAGGTTGTGTCATTGCCTATGCTTCTAGACAACTTAAAGTGCATGAGCGCAACTACCCCTCTCATGATTTGGAGTTGGTGATGATAGTTTTTGTGCTCAAGATTTGGAGGCATTACTTTATGGTATTCATTTTGAGATTTTCACGATCATCATAGTCTTCAGCATCTTATGACCCAGTAAGATCTTAATGCTCGCCAGCTCAGATGGATGGAGTTTTTAAAGGACTATGATATTTCTATCTTGTACCATCTGGGTAAGGTGAATGTGGTGGCTAATGGCTTGAGTTGCAAGGCAGTGAGTATGGGTAGTTTTCCATGTATATCATTTTCTCAGAGGCCCTTGGCACGGGATATCTAGTCCTTATTCAATTTGATAGTTTGCCTTGATATTTCAGATCTTGTGAGGATTTTGGCTTGTATGGAAGTAAGGTCCTCCCTATCCGAGCAGTTTCATGATTGTCAGTTTAAGGATAGTAAGTTGTATTTTCTCCATGATTGGGTGATGAGTGGTGATTGTGGAAGACACACCATAGATTTTAAGGGTATTTTGAGGTTTCAGGGTCGTATTTGTGTTCCCCAACTTGAAGACTTGATTCAGTCAATTCTGCATAAGGCTAACATCTCTAAATATTCTATTCATCTCAGTACGTCCAATATGTATAGATATTTGAGGCTACTTTATTAGTAGGATGGTATGAATAGAGATATGGCAGATTTTATAGCTTGTTGCCTATATTGTCAGCAGGTTAAGACCGAGCATCAACGTCCAGGCGGTTTGACTTTGAGGTTATCCATTCCTGAGTGGAAATGGGAAAGGGTTACCATGGACTTCATTAGTGGTTTTCCTCGTACTTCTAGTGGTACTTCTAGTGGTCACAATGGTATTTGGGTTATTGTGGATCATTTGACCTAGTCAGCATATTTCATTCCTATTTAAATGACCTTCAGTGCTGAGAGATTAGCCAAAATTTACGTTTGAGAGATAGTTCATTTCATGGGGTTCCTGTGTCTATTATATCAGACCGTAGTTCTGTATTTACTTAGTGGTTTTGGAGAGCATTTTAGGAGGAGTTGGGTACTCAAGTGGATTTGAGTACGGCCTTCCATCCGCAGATGGATAGTCAGTACGAATGGACTATTCAGGTTCTTGAGGATATGCTCTGATCCTGTGTTATGGACTTTGGAGGATAGTGGGATCAGCACTTAGCATTGGAATAGTTCGCCTACAATAACAGTTACCATTCGAGTATTGAGATGATGCCTTATGAGGCTTTATATGGTAGGAGATATCATTCTCCTATAGAATGGTTAGAGACTTTCAAGGTTAGATCCTATGGTACATATTTTCTTTGGGACTCATTGGATAGAGTCAGGGTGATTCAGGGTAGGCTTAGAGCATCCTAGAGTAAGCAGAAGGCCTACGCCGATTGTAGAATCTGCTCTTTGAGATTTAGAGTTGGTGATTATGTGTTTCTTTATGTTTCCCCTATGAAAGGTGTGATGAGATTTGGGAGGAAGGGTAAGCTTAGCCCTCACTATGTTGGTCCTTTTGAGATCCTTCATGTAGTTTGCGAGGTGTTCTATGAGTTATCTTTACCTCCAGATTTTGCCGCTATTCATTTGGTTTTTCATGTCTTTATGTTGTGGAAGTATATTCCGGATCCTTCTCAGTTTCTTAGATGGGACTCGATTCAGTTAGACAACCAATTGGCCTTTGTGGAGGAGCCTGTGGTTATTTTGGATAGTGATGTGAGACGACTATGTTCTAGAGAGATTTCGATAGTCATGGTTCAGTGAAGGCACCACCCAGTAAAGGAGGCTACTTGGGAGATCGAGAGTGAGATGTAGACCCAGTATCCTCATTTATTTGAGACTTCAGGTATCTTCTTCATCTTTAACTTTTTGGGATAAAAGTTCCTTAGTAGTGGATGTTGTAATGACCCTTCAGGTCATTGTCCATGTTCTTTCTTATTTTTATTGATAGAGCTTCTCCATAGCTATCCCAAGTCATTAGTGACTTGCTGGAACCGATAGTTCGGTTACTTGGCAGTTCGTTTGGTTTTTAGAATCACTTTTCTAATTTGAAGTTTTTGTTGGTTCTAATTGACCACCGAACAAAAACTTCAATAAAATGACCTTAAATGTGAAATTCAACTTTACCAACGCATCCAAAATGTTAAAATATATGTGGTTACATATCTTATTTGCTCGAAACGGACTACTCGAAACGGACTCCGGATGCATCTCGAGGCATTGGCTAAAGCTCGAAACCAAGTTCCAAGCTTCAGTTGTATCCTAGCATAGAGGGAGATACTGCGACCGTGGTGGAAGAGGTGTGAACGCAGTGCTGTGATCGTGGCCAAGTGGGGTCCGCGATCGTGCTACCCGAGGTCTGGGCAAAACCTATTTAAAGATTGTCTTGCCCAAATTTTTAGCCATTGTGTGCCTCCCTCTTGAGCTCTAAACACTAATAGAGTGTAAAATATTCAAGTGAGTCTTGTGGATTGATTAGGAGCTTGAATAACTTGTGTAATCCATTTTTGCTACAAATCTAAGGTAATATTCCTTCTAGTTTGGTGTTAATTTCTTGATTTCTAGATCCAAAATCCCTAAGTCTTTGAGGCTCAATTGTAGCCACAAATATGATTGATTTACTCAAATTTTTTTAGGGTTATAGCTACCTAATGATAGCTGAGCAATGGGTTGGTCTCAAAAACTCATTTTTCAAGCACTACAACATAATGCATATATAGCTACAGAATATGTTGCAGCTAAATACGAAAATTTTCGTGGCTAAAGACTTTTGCCACAATTTTTCTTTCCGTAGCATTCGTAGCAAGAAATGACGTAACTAAAAGTTAGCTACAGACTTTACATATCATGTGGCAAGGACTAATATTTACAGCTATAAAAATTATTGTGTTGCAGTTGTGACAGTAAAAAATTATTGCTACAAAATATACTTATAGCAAATAATTTTACTCTTTTGGCACAATAAATAAATCTATAGCAATTTTTATATTGTAGCCATAGTATGTCCTATTGTGGCAAAAGACTAGATTTCTTAACTACGAAAATTAAAAGAGTTGTGGCTATTTAATATTTGAGACACCTGATAACAATACTTGTATTTAGCTACGAGTTAAATTTTTTTATAACTGTCAACTGATGTATTTTCCACAAACACTTTTGTACATGACTAAGAATTCATTCTTTTAGCCACGAAATACATAAATTATAACTAAGTTCTTTAATTTGGTATGAAAAATAAAAAATGCATAATTATATTTTTGGTAATATATAATTTGTGATTAAACTATAAAATTTTATTACTATAAATTGAATATTACTGCCATAAGCATTATTAATCACAAGAATTCATGTAATGTAATTGAATAAAAATATTAAATTTAAAAATAAATTAATGAATTTTTCATTAGCTTTGTACGTCATAATGTTACATAAAATAGCTACAAATTCATTTTACAGATTTCAAAGCAATTGTCAAGCTACATATAATTGTATTTTACAATTTTGAGAATAGTTACAATATAACATTCTTTTAAGACAACATCTAATTTGAGTCCAAAGCGATGTCTCCTTCTATATCTACTTCAATGATCTTGAACTACACCTCAAATTGATCAATATTTATCCCAAGTTGTTGTTTATATGCTCTTTTAAATTTTCACTCATATGTCTATCAACAGCGGTAAAATATATTAGTATCAAGAAAATCAAGACCAATTGATTGTATATGCAAGTGTATGTGTATATAAAAATTCAAACAAAAAAAATGTCTTAGATAATTCTTTTAATATTTTTTTTTTAACAACTACTAACAAGAAAAGGTGTAAAGCAACTAAAGAAGTAAACAAATTTGTACACTTTATAAACTTCTTAAAATTTATATTTATAGATCTCGAATTTCAATACAACAATAATAAAATATACTCAATATAATATATATGGATTTATTTGATTAATTTATTAATCATGACTTATTTGATAAAACTAGATTTAGATATTCTCCAAAATATTATTTAGATGAATAACGTACAAAAATTACCAAAATATAAAGAATTAAAGCAAACAATATCTGAAAAACGTAAAGAATTAAAAATAAGGATAGAAAGACTACAATATAACATAATTGTTGGAGTTAGTAAAAACTCAATAAATGCTCAAAAAGAAGAAATATCAAATTTAGAATCAACAATAGATAGTCTAGAATATACATACCAACATGATCTATTAACAATTAAATAAAAAATGAACAAAGAAGAATTTATACTAGATGAAAAATATATGAAAACCATAAAGGATTAAAAATAAAAATAGTATTTTCTAATCTAGGAAGAAGGTATAAGAAAATAGGTGAACATTTATATTTAGTTTTAGAAAAGGAAGAATTAAAATTAGAAGATAAATTGACAGCTATGGTAAGAATAGAAAAAGAAAATGAAGAAATAGATAGAAAAAAGAAAATAGAAAAAATAAAACAACAAACTACAGAATAATACAAAAAATAAAAGAAACTAAAAATAGTAGGATTACTGAATTAGAAAAAGAACTACAAATGCTAAAAGATCTATATGAAAAAAGACAGAAAGAAAAAAAATAAAAAGATAAAGAATAAAAATTATTAAACGAGATAAATCAATTTAAAGAAAAATTAGAAATAAACAATAAAGAAATATAAACTAGAGAATTAGAAATAAATACAATAGATGTTGAAGAAATCGATAATTATGATTCAGAAGATAGTGAAACATATATAGAAATCTTAACAAATACAAAAAATTTAGAAATCAATGAAAAACAAGAAGTAATGAATGAAGAAAACTTAGAAAATAGAAACACAGAAATAAATACTCTCGATAAAAAAGAAAACCAATTGTAGGAGGTGCGGATAACTTGTGTGGTAAAATAGATCTATTATAAATACAATGGATCTATTTTTATTTGTGCGTGGATATTTCTTAACTTCTCTAAATATTTTTATTGGATATTTCTTAACTTCTTTAAATATTTTTATTTTTATTTTTATTTTGAGTTTATTTATGTTAGTTTTATTGATATTCATATCTTGGGGGTTGATTATATGATAATTGATTAAATGCTTTACTATAGTATTCTTTATTTTTTTTCTCTTAGTTTTTGTAATTCTTCTATATTATTTTGAAGGTATTCTAAAAATTCTATATCTTTTGTTTCAAAATATCCAATTAGATTGTCTTTCATAAGTTTTTCTAATAATATTATTTCTTCCATATTTTCTCTCCAATATTAAATATTCATAGTTATCATTTTATCCTGTAATTATAGATTTACAAATTTTTGTATAATAATTTATCCTAATTGTACTGTAATGTATATCTAATTCTAGATTTTTAATGCTATTTATTATCTTGTGTTGTTCTTCTTGTAGAGAGTTTTTTAAATTATATAAAGTATCACATGTACTTTTTCCTAAATTTTCTAGTGTTTCTTCTATCCATATTAATTTTTCTTTTAGATTCTCCATTATTTTTCTAATTTGGTTTCTATAATTAATTTCTTCATTTAGATTATCTTGATTTCTCTAGTTTTTCTAATATATTCTAACATTTCTTAATCTGGATAATATCCATCTAGGTAATTATCTAGGTATAGCTGTTCTATTCAATTTATAATTTCAATTTCATAGTCTAATACTTTTTCTAATATTATTCTCTTAATATCTATAATTTCTATATCTCTAAGTATATATAAGATTAATATTTTAAGATTATCTGTCATTTAAAATTGGTTAAATACTTTATTATAATATTCTTTAGTTGTTTGTTTTAATCTCATTAATTCTTCTATATTTTCACTAAGAAATTGTATACATTTTATATCTTTAGTCCTCATATATTCATCTAAATTTGTTTTCATTTGTTTTTCTGTTGATTGTATATTTTTCATATCCATTTTCCAAAATTCTAAATATATATAATTTATCATGGTTGATATGTAGGTTTGGTATGTAGGTATTTTTTAAGAGTAGTTAGGTAAGTGTGGTATATAATTTATTCTAGTCATGAAATATTTATCAAATATTTTTTCCAATATGATTTTTCTTATATCTATAATTTTTATATCCTTAAGTACATACAAAACAAGTATTTTAAATTTATCTACCATTGCATCAGATAAATAATTGTTCATTTTTCATAAAATTGCTATTTTCAAAATATTACCTTCAACCATGCACATAACAAAATATGATCACTTTAGATTGCTATATACTAGATTATTCTTAAATAACATATTCTTCGGTCACTATTAGCATGGTAATTTGGATACTTTTCTCTTAAATAGCACCTTTACTCTGGTTACTCCCCTATCACGACTTTTTTGCCTCACCGATTTCACCTTTAGGATGGAATAGTTCTTAGGAATTTTTCTTCTTTTCCACTTTGCTAATAAACTTCTTAACATGCTATTTTTCGAATAATTCTACTATAAAGCAACTAGCATGAACTTATTTTATCATATTATGATTGTTAGGAATTTATGAATTTAGTTATTCATAATAGTAAATGAATATACCTGTTCTGGTAGGTTTGATAATTCTAAGCTTTGTTTCTCCATAGATTTTTCCATTGAAATATACCTTTTTTTAAATAAACAAAATATTTGTTGTAGATAAGAGAGAGTTTTTTGCTTCAACACATGAAGGCTTGCTTCTTTCTGCCTTCGATGCCTTCATTTATAATGGATGATTTACATAGTTTTTCGTACTAATGTTTTACACGTTTTTAAAACTTTACCAAAAAAAAAGTCTAGTCCTATCTTTTTACAAAGTCTTCCTAACCTAATTATTTCCCTGACATAATTTACATAAAAGTCTTTACATAAAGACTTTAATATCTAACTATAAGATAAAAATCATAAATACTTCTGGCTTAAAAATTCAAAAAGCCTAATCTATCTAAAGACTTTATAAACTTTATACAATAGATTTTACGTAAAATTGTGAAAGTTTGTTACATGTCGCTTTCACAATTTAATAGCTTGTCTTTTATCTACAGTATTGCTTCCATTGATATCTTCTTGTCGTATCTGTTGCTTTTCTATCTTCTTTCCAGCTGGCATGCTTATCTTCTTGATTTTTTTATTTTATTCTAGTCGAACTTCTGGGATAATATTATCTTCTCCATTACATCTCGAACATTGATGATTAGGATATTTGTGTCCAATTATCTTGCAATATCTTGTCAATAATTCATCTGAAATAAATCCTCTCTTAATTGCCCTTGCAGTAGATTATTTTTCTGGGTTAAGTAATGTCATTATCCATTACATCTTCCATATCTGTTTGTCGTAGTACTTTTGAATTTGAATAAGTTATCTGATGGTCTCTTGAATAATAGCTCCATATTCAGTTTCCATTGGTATAATTGTTTGCTAGTTCTTGAATAATTGTAGCTAGTCCAATAAGTCGTTTGTTTACATAAAAATTAGGTATCTCGATTCTGGGTATCTCTGGCTGATGCACAATATCTTCTGGTATAATCATATCTCTGGGTAATCCTATTTTTACAACTTGTATAACTGGTTTGATCTCATCGTATAATATCTCTGCTGGTGCAGTATAACACTTTATATAAAATAGATTTTCTTTGGTTACTCTTTTATAGGTGTTGAATATATTTTGTAATTCTTCCATAGCTGATAGTTCTTCTCCATCTTGGGTGTATATGGTATTTAATAATCCATAATCAAAACAAGTTTTATTAAGCTTGGGTTGGTTTTGGGTAGTGCAATT